>NW_008586450.1:0-16599 GCF_000691845.1 Merops nubicus | reverse complement strand
GCAGGAGCTGCAGGCACTCCACGTGGTCCCCGAAGGCTGCCGCGTGCAGGGGCGTCCTGCCAGGGAACCAGCACCACCACCCCTGTCCCTCAGGGCTCACAACTCCACCCACCTACCCAAGAACCTGACTTTTTTATTTTTTTTTTAATTTTTATTTTTTCCCCTGTGAAACTTTATCACCAGGGGAACGTTACAGCAGCAGCAGCTGAAATCAGTTAAATAATATTTGAAGCCTCTCTCCTGGTGTGACACAAACTTTAAAAAAGGGAAGCAGAGGAGAGAGAGGATGCTCTGGAGAACCTCACAG
Source organism: Merops nubicus (assembly GCF_000691845.1). Taxonomy (NCBI): domain Eukaryota; kingdom Metazoa; phylum Chordata; class Aves; order Coraciiformes; family Meropidae; genus Merops; species Merops nubicus. Next base: position 16,292 of record NW_008586450.1, on the reverse strand, counting down.
CAGCGTATTTGTTTTAATGGAGCATACTGTGTAATGTGAAAAGCAGTACAAGCCCCCATTCTTATTCATCTGATTTTACTTTTTTTCACATGCTTAAGATGGGGAGAGCTATCAGAAAAGAGCAGATGCATTACTTTGGAAAACAAAAATATTTTATGTTATAGTCAAAAATACTGCAGCAACAAGCTACAGCAACAATATTACTATGAAAAACATTAGGAATTCTATCCACTTGGAATATTATCAGTTTCCAGAAGACCGAGACACTAGAATTCATTTGCTGCTTCTCTAATGAATTCTATAATAACATAATTTAATAATTAAATAATTCGTTTGCTGTCTCACTAATAAAGATGGAAGACAGTTAGTGCACAAGCCAGCTCACAGTTTTACTTCAGGTTTTGCTTATCAGTAAGGGTAAGGTGGTCTTACCCTACAAGAGTAAGTAGTCATTACTACTGAAGGTCTTTAATGTGCTTTAATTAATAGAAACAATAAGTATCAAATTTTAATTTAAAATATATTAAAATATGCACACAAGGTGAGGAGATTATTGACGTGACAAATCAAGGATTTAGCTGAACGTGTAGCTCTTGCTGTATCAGTATTATTTTGCTGCACAGATGTTTTGAGTTGTGTGCCCTGAGAATGCTAACTTAACATTAGAATTTTCAATTAAATAAACATGTTTAAATATTTAACAAAGAAAACTGGTTTAGGGAAATAGCCTATAGTCATAGCTGTTCTAAACAAACAAAATACTATTTCTTTTGCATTTCTTTGCATATGTCCTAAGAAATTGAAGTAAAAATACTGTCAAGTATTCAAGTGAGCCAGCATTTAACTCTGCTGCAGCATCAACGGCTGTCTGAAAGGGACAGCATAGCAAATTTTAGCCCAACCATATAAGATAAGGATTAGTTCCAGAGGTTCAAAAAGACTGCTGAAAAATACTGGGTGGATTCACGAAGAAAAAAATGCAAGTTTGAGAAACCCTTACCTCCCTTTGTCATCTTTGCAGTTGACAATGCTGGCATCGATGGCGCCGAGGAGCAGCGATGCACAGTTTTCATGATCATTGATTCTGCCAAAGAAAAGGTATTTTTCAAAAAGGTAAAAAGTCTACATGGTTTCCCACTTTCCAATATTAATTTACTTCACGTCCCATTAATATTTCAAAGTTAGGCTAACATACCTTTGCCACAGTGCTTTCAGTCACATTTTTGATCATTTATCATATCTCTATTTAACCGAGCTCTCCCTGCTATGAGCAATTTCAATCTCTAGAGCAAAGCTGATCCTGCAGTTCACTATGCACAAAGGTAATTGGAAGTGCAGCACAAACCTAGGATTAAAACCTTAATACTTTAAAACCCTTTAGCCTACATGCCAAACAAAGCTGGACCTGGAAAGCACTCAGTCATAGATACCCACATATAGAAAGCTTTATTCTAACCTTTCAGGTACTGAAGCCCACATGTCTGCCAACTCACACATTTAATGCTTTTCCTTGATGGATGTACTCAGTTAAAACTCTTTCTGGCTATTGTTAATTTGTCTCATTTCATAATGAAAAGGAACAGTATTTAGTAACAGTACATACAGTGTAGCTAACAGACACCCACGCTGCATTAGGAGCTGTTTTCATTCTAAATTTGCATCCATTTTTAAGTTGCAGACGTTTTTAATGGGTTTGAGAATTACATACTAGTTTAAAATAATACAGACAAAAAGAAAACATTCAAGGCTATCGCTAGAAATTCCATTTTCAAATACAGTGTTTCAGCCACGAACTATTTTAAACAGAGTAGAAAGAATGCTTTATGTATGCTTTTGTTATATTGGGGTGTTTACAATTTCTATATTTGATACATGACAAATTATTTTTCTGCTTTCTAATGATGTGGGCTGTAGAAGGGAAGCCTACACAATAATATTTCCTTTAATTACTTCTGGAAGACATTCCTTCTTCTAATAGAAGAGAGTACAGTCATTCTAATTGCTGGCAGAAATTAAGCAGGTTTGAATTTTTTCAGTGCTCGATTCCTTACTCTTCTGATGCCTTAAATGTTTTAATAAGCATATTTATTCCTACAAACTAATCTTGCATGAAAAAAAAATGCACAGATCCTAAAACATTTGTTACTGGGAATTTCTACTCACATGGCACAGTGCAATGGAGAGAAGCTATTACCATAGAATGTGCGGAAACATTTTTGCTCCAATAGTACCTCTATGCAGTTTTCATGACCTGTAAGAGATCAGCATTTCAGTGTTACCCAAGTAGGTAATTTACTTAATTCATATTAGGCTTATGCAGATAGGAACTTCATTCCAGGTTCAAAGCTGAACACAATGTGTATATAAGCTCTTATGTGATAAAATTATTAACAGAATTTTGGAGGGTTTTTTTAATGGCATCAGCAGTGTAGATTCAGACTAATATTAGCACTTGCTGAAAACACACAAAAAGAGGAAAGTCTCTTTTGTATGTGAAGTTATGTATATGGCATTACACACCTCCAAAGACAGTCTTAATTAATGGTATTAAGAAGCTTTATTTTAGACAACAAGTTCAGATCATCCAGTTTAGAATAATCTGTTCAAAATATCTATCTATCCACGTGCTCTCTTGAATCAATAAATAAGAAGGTGACACCTCAAAGGAGCATTCCTGGCTCCACAGATATCAATGAGAATTTCATCATGACATCAGTAAAACCAGAATTTTACCCTGGCCTCCTGTGACTGGGAGCAAGTGAGCTGCAAAGCCACGGGGAGATGTTGCTGAGATTTCCCTGGCTTCTGAACCGAAGGGTGAACATAGCAAATGCTAACTACAGAGAGCAAGCTGCAGGGAGAGAATTCACCTCTTCATCTCAAGCTTCTCAGAAGTGTTGGGCTGCTTTGTTACCAAGTTTCTCTAAAACAGAGGCCACATTTGAACAGAGGGAGAAACTTACCATTGTAGCAAGCCCAGTGCAGTGGCGTGTAACCTTGATTATCTTTCAAACTGCAGTCTTCTTCTGAAAGTGCTATCTGCAGCAATTCACTCAGCCAAGTGGCGTGACCCCGAGCTGCTGCAAAGTGCAGAGGTGTTCTGCCTCTGGCATCTTTACATAAAATAGATACTTCTTTCTCTAAAAGCATCTGAACACATTCTTCATGCCCAGTCATAATCTGTTGGCAAAGAAATGAGTACAGGGGATCACATAATACAGATTCTCACCCAGGAAATATGGAATACGACTGATGCCTGTGAATATGAAAGGGCCTGGATGCAATTCAGCAGGCAGAGAGCTCCTTTGCTCCACAAGTACTTATGACAACTGATATTCTGAAATGTATTTAGTGCTGTCTTTCAAAGGCATTGATTCCTAGTCTGTGGAAGAGACTCCACTAAGTGAGGCAAAAAAGCAAGGAGCAGTTTAAGACTAAGGAAACAGATGAACAAGGGGTGAGGTTCAGAAAATCTGAGTCTGGCTTCTCCAAGCCATGTATGAATGTGAGAGAACTGAAGGAAAAAAGGATTAGGAATATCATCAGAAATATGAAAAGCTGCTTTAACCTCTGGCCAGCTACTACCAGTGACCTCTGTCTCATTATATGGGTTAGCTTTGTTATCTTTGGCATATTCATGTATTGCTATCAATACAGAATTTTTATGCCATAGCTTTTATTACAGACTTGTGCTGGACTCCTAAGCTAACTGCTCACTGCAGTTATTACAGGATTCTGCATACATATTGCTTCTTGCATCAACTTCAATTCGGTAAAGAAGCTGACTCCTAGAAACAACTCCATCTGCCTCAATTTTCACTGCTCTACAAAAAAAATGCTTACTTATTTTCATGATACTCCCTAAGAACAATGAAAATAACTCCTGGGCAATTCTTTTAAAGACTTTAGTTTCAGAATTCACAAGGTGCTTAGTTATAAGAGCAAAGACTGCTATTGTAAAGTGTCTAGAGCTCAGAAAAATATGGTCTAATCAGTATCTTAGGTAATGAATTAAAGCAAATGTGAAAGAAAGTTAAAAGCAGAGTATTACTGAGGGTAGATCCATTCTGCTTTTTCCCTCACTGACTGTGCTTGGTTAAGTTTCCATCATTTACAATATTCCCTACATCCAATATCCCTGTGATTAGTGAGTTGTAGTAACAGAAAAACAAATAATTAAGAATCATAAAAATCGAGTCACCCCTCGATGTAAAGCTGTGCATCCCAGGAGATCTGCTGCATCTACAGATGCTTCTTTTTCAAGTAATAAAGAAACAGCATCAATGTGCCCATATGCCACCGCAAGCATTAGTGGGGTTCTAGGAAAAACACAAAACAACAAACTGGTCACAGCCCTAAAATGACATGCTACTAGCCACTGCTAACAAACAGGAATGGAAAAATGAGGAAGCCCTGCATTTCTGTCTGTTCCTACCCACAAACCTGCTTCTGTCACCATCCTCATCTATATAACAGCCCAGTGAAGACCTTTTGTATGACATTATTAAGATATTTAACAACCAACCATCATGACTGCAATAGAAACAATCTCATTTGTACACAGTTTACAGAGCAACATCATTCAAGACAATCTGTTCTCTTAATAACCTACAATTATGGTCATTTCCAGCAACACGTGAGCTTCACTAAAAGTATACTTTATTCTCCCTCTATAACCGTCACTTAATGAGAAGTAAAATTTTTGTAGGAACACCTCTGATGCATGTGTCACCTCAAGTATTCTGTCCCACTGCACCAGTCTAATATACCAAGTAAACCCTGAAATAGAAATCTTTTAGAAAGAAAGAGACTCTTTATAGAAATACCTCAGGAACTTGTTAGTTTTTATTGAATCTGGCCCTCAGTATCTATGAAGAATTGTTAAAAATATGAACTAGAGGCTAAGATTAAGAAATAAACCTTTCCACATGGCTTAGACCAACTGAATGTGTACTTTGTAATCTTTGCCAAATTCTATGGGAAGCACAGGAAATACAGTATTTCAAATAAACGTTTTGGGGTTGGGTTGGTTTTTTTTATTTTGTTTTTTCCCTGTGAGAAATCTGAGATGCTATTTGAGTCACAGAGCACAAAATAAAAACATCACAAAGCAAACTTACTGTCCTTTGGCGTCTGTCACGTCAGGGTTGTCTGCAACTTCCAGCAACAACCGTAAACAAGGTGTATGGCCATTAATGACTAGAAAGAAAAATAGTATATTTCATTAAAATATGTTTAATTTCAGATACTTTTCCATTGGAACACTTATGGAGTAGAAAATTCCTTATAAACAAGGAAAATATTGCACAGTGTAAGAAATTAATAATGCTGTTGTGCTCATGAAATGGTGAGGTGGTTTTCCCTGACCTCAGGAAGATGAAGATTATTCCTCTCACATATAAAAATCCCAAATGAGTAAACCAGAAATCATTATTCTCACTACTCAGATTTCTAGTAAACCAGACAGCATTTCAAAATCCCTCAGACCGAGCAAGCAGACAAGGCTTTCTGCAAACAGATTTGGAACACAGTAGGAAGTACACTGGCAGGGCTTGTTAATTCTGTGTGCACTGTACAAGCAAGTTCTTCAGTCTACAAAAAGAAGCATCTGCAAAGAATGACCAGCCACACAATGTCATATTCATCACAGCACGTAACACCAGTTGAGACTAAAACTCCCTTTGGGTTTTTCCATCTTTTCTCATTTGACATTTCTGGATGCCACAGCTACTTCTCAAAAACCAGGTTTGCTTTTAAAATGTAACCTACTGCTGTTAGAAAACCACCCCGAGCTACCATGTTCTGCAGGGCCTGACATTGGAAACCCATCTGTGTGTCAGCTGGCTTAAAGGCTTCATGGGATGAAGAGAACAGTATTTTCTTCTTTGAAAAACAGCAATTCCTGTACTCGGTAGCTATGGACTGTGTTCTTATTACAGCAACTCATGCATTCACACTGCCTACACCCTGTGGGCTGAGGCAAAACCCTTGGACACCACCTACGTCACATCATTCTGGCAGAGAAGAAGGTGCACATCATCACATTTAAATCACTCATCCAAAAATAATCTTACTTGCTCTATCCAGAAAAATAAAAGACATTTTTAGTTATTTACCGCTAAGTAATGCCATATACATAAGAAGTAAACAGTTGTGCAGGGCTGATGAGTCACTGGCTTTGGAGAAGAAAAAAAAAAAGGATCTGTTCTTTCTCCCAGCAGGAGGAAGAGAAATGATAACTTTTTCACATCGATGTCTGAAAAGGCTTTTGGTAAGTGAGATTTAGAGCAGATACTCTCAGAAACTTCTAGGAGCTGCCCTAGCAATTGCTAAGCACTACAGACCCTGCAGGGAACATCAGCTTTGCCAACAGACCCAACTAGCACTAGGGGAACATTTGCAATGGATTCCCCAAGCTAGCCAGAGGGAAAACGGGTGGTAGTAAAATTATACAGGGAACAGATAATTTAGGCTGAGGAAATTCTCCATGTTACGAGGTCAGAGGAAGTCTGTTCCCTGAGGAGGACACACAGAAAAAAGAAATACTTCATTAGGTGATTTCTCTACTGAAGTTACAAATCCCTGTACTGAAAAGGGCTCTGCAGAGTCCTGTAATCCAATCCACCTCTTCAGGTCTCCTGAACTGTTGTGCTCAGCAGCTGTGCTTGTGTAACTGAAAGGAATGAAGGCAAACACGTCTAAGAGGACAGGCACACATCTTGTTTCTTTCCAGTGCACAGCCTAGCACATGCAGGTACTCAATTTTGTGTGTGCAAATGCACACTGGCACTCAAGGGATTAAGAAATCTGAAAGAATTCTGCTTGTCAAAATATGTCCATTTACCTCTGAGACTTGCACTGCAAGTAAAAACTGCTGAATACTGCAGTGGCACCACCCAGAGTTTCAGATAGGTGGCATCATTCTTTGCTAAAATACTCCTAACCAAAACATATTGTTATGCAACAGCATAATAAAAATCACCAGTTTGCAAATCGTAGATTTATAATAGTTGTAGACAGAAGCTTTACTCCAGATCTAATTTCCACAGAACTCTGCATAGCCCTTGAGTGGAGGATTCTAAACACTGTCTTATTTACCCAAACTGCACCTATCTCACATTTGAAAGCTTCCAATTCACGAGAGTAATAAATGTCCTTTACTAAGAATTCAAATATTCAATCTGTCTGTGCAGTATTTTCCCTTCTGTTTAAGTTCCATGTTCACTTTAGTGTCTCATTCAGCTGTGTAGGATTTTCCTGCCTCTTTTTTGAATACATACCTAATTTATTTTGCTTCACTGCAGGTTTAAAGAACATTTGGCTTGTATCCCCATGTGTATTTGTTTTTAATCTGAGAAGCAAAAATTAACATAGACCAGAAAAGTCTACAATGAATCTTCCTGCTGGTGATGGGGGCAATTAATAAAGAAATGAAAATAGGAAAACATCCCCTCCAAAATCATAATTTGTAAGAAGGTGAGAAATGTGGGTATTCAATAAATCTACTCAATTCTCTTCAAAAGATCTAATCAATGAACTCATAATTTAAGTCAAAGCTGCTAACAAAAATATGGCCTAGTTACCACTTACTTTTCTCAGTATGGGAGAAACTTCACCATCCAGCTGTGACAACAAGAAATCTATGTCACTAAAACCAAATTTTAAAATGAATGCAAAATCATTGCTCTATTGCTCTGATGATGCACCAGACCAAGTCACACCCTGATCATCATCAGACCCCAAGCTACATTCTAAGTGACTGCTGAAAAGCTCTTGACCTACACAGCTCCAGTTTTGTGGCAGCACTGTTCCTGATTTAAATTAATTAAACCAACAGCTTTAACAGGGTGGAGATCAGCTGGATTTGCCATTTTGTGTTCTTATCAAAAATAACTAAATGCCTCTCTGACTGAATTCTGGTCTCAAACTTCTGAAATGTAAACTCTGGCAGCACATCTCTATATCATTAATTTATTGTGGGGAGTAATGTTCTTGGTTCTGATGCAAAATTTAAGAAGGCAGAAAGCATTTTTTAGTATGCTATGAAGATCTATTATGCATCTTTTTGTCAGTACTGCAGAGAAAATTGATAATCTGCTTGACCTTGTATTTCCATACTGCACTTATATGATCACACCCAGGGAATAAAATGGTATTAGAGGATCTATATGCATGTCGATTTAAGGAAGATTAACATATAAACAGAAAGTCAATTAAGTCTAGCCCTGAAAATAATCGTTAACTAATGAGGTATTAATTTTACTTCCCACTAGAGGTCACTGCTATGCTGCACTGAGCCCCTCGATGAGCAGCCAGAGGAGCAACGTTCCCTTTGGCAGCCCTGCATATTCATCTGACAGGCATATATTAATAACAGCATTTAAATAAATGGTAAATTCTACGTTTTCCAGTTAATTATGCACGTTTCATAATTGATAATCAACACAAGAGGAATGGAGCAGACTCCAAGCAAAAGCTAGCTCAGGGGGAGCATCAAGTGTGAAAGGGGAAGAATTTCTGTAGGGTTTTCACTGCAAAAAGCTGAAAGTGTTGAACACTGAGTTGATTTCATAGCCAGAGCCTACCTGGATTTTCAACCTTTTTTCCCTAGTGAGGCAAGTGTTCTCTCCTCCCCTGTTTTTTTGGCACTCTGAGCAAGAGCTAGCGCAGGGGGAGCATGAAGTGTGAAAGGGGAAGAATTTCTGTAGGGTTTCCACTGCAAAAAGTTGAAAGTTTTGAACACTGGGTTGATTTCATAGCCAAAGCCTACCTGGATTTTCAGCCTTTTTTCCCTAGGAGAAGCCGTGAGGCAAGTGTTCTCTCCTCCCCTGCTTTTTTGGCCAAGGAACCAGTAAGAGGTGCCATAGGGGAAACAACAAACATCTTAAAAAGCAGGTGGTAATAGAGAGGTGAGGTAGAGGCAAGCAGGTAAGGGCAGTGCAGTAGTGATGTGGAAAAATATGGGATTCTGTGTGAGGGAGGACTGAACCACAGGGACAGGGGACAAAAGTCCAAGGGAACAGTAGGACCTCAGCAAACAAGCAGCAGTCCCCACTCAGTACACGTCAAAATCTCCTTCCATTGAGAAGACATTGTGAAGGTAACTGCTTCTGTCTTACAGGTTTATACCACAAGTGTAACTGAGGCACACACTCACCTGAAGCATGAAGGGGGGTCCTTTTGGTGACATTGTCTTTCACAGTGACAGAAGCACCCTGACTGATGAGAGCTTCCACACACTCTGCGTGTCCTTTAAATGCAGCCAGGTCCAAAGCAGTGCGTCCCTTCTCATCCCTAATATCCAGATCTACCAGAGACTGGAGAAGTACCTCCAAGGCTTGATGATGACCGTTGTAGGCCTAAGAAACATGAAATGTGTCATGTAAAGAACACAACTCTTGTCTTTCAAAGAAACAACTTCAAAAAAAAACCAACTACAGTGGACAAGTAGATGCACTTCCAGACCTACAGCCACATTTAGGCCAACAGCACAAACACAGGTGATATTGCAAAAACCCAGCAAACAGCCCAAAAAAAAGGAAACATTTCATTCAGGTTTCTATGGTCTGCCCTACTCTCCTGACTCACAGAGAATAGCCTTTTTAATTATACATGAATGTGTAATTGGTATTACCAGAGTTGAAGCAATTAATGAAAACAGAAGAGAAATGCAAACATGAAGGAACCAAAGAGCCACTGAATTTCAAGGTTAAGTAGTGGTGACAGCAGCTTTTTCCTAGTGACCACAGTCAAAAGGTCAAAAGACCAGGACAGTGCAGGGAGCAGTTACTTCCCTGTTAACTCAAGAAGAATACTTCTGGAAAGCAGGAAGGCAAAGGCAGAAAAAGAAGAGGGAGGTTAGGGCACAGGGAACCCATATCTTAGGAAAATCCTCAGATGCAGTTGTCAGCTTTTCTTCTTCATGGCAACTTTACTTAGAAGACAACTAGCAACAACCTTCTCTTTGACACAGTATGAGGTATCTGTCTTGAAGCTGCCATGCCTACTGTACACCCCATCCTCTCTCTTTGACAGAAGCTGACTTCTTCTCCTTGTTGGTTTGCCTTGGGCAGTCGTTTACTCAGCCATGACCCTAATTATGCTCTATAGCCTCATGGAATGGCAGGTCAGTATTTTGTTGGCTGCTAGTCCACCCCTTGTTTCTAAATCTTATTTCCATCCTAGAGTCAAATGTTGGTAAGCAGAGGCCTTGGCCACTGAGCCATATAAGGCATTTAACAGGACTTCATGTTTTGGCATGGGTTGCTAGTTTTCTGGATCCACATGTGGAGAGATTTGTGTGGTCACTGCTAGACCTGGGGAAGGATGGCCACATCCCATCCACTACATGGGAGGGTTTGAAATAAATGTCAAAGGCACTCCTGGATAGTTGCAGATGAACTGTGAAAGAGTGATGTTTTATGGAAAGCTTTTTAATTTTTAAACTGTGGGTTTGGGATGTCTCAGGTGAAAAAACTGCTCTTAACCAGTAACAGATACTAGAGGGAGAGCCATTAGCTGTGTCCTTGCAAGGATTCTGCCCAAGAAGGACCAGAGGGTAAATGACTTTGCTGACTGGCCAGTTGTGGGGCAAGTCCCTTCCCAGCACAGGAATTTATGCTGGTGATAGTACAGGCTGTAACTCCTCTTTGGGCTTGAGAGTGACACACTCCTTCCTGCAGTCTTCCAATTGCAGGAAAAAAAGATGGTAAGAAGAGTTCAGTGACAAATTCAGTCTTTTAGCCCAACTGTTTTGACTTTTGTCCCCTTAGATTATGCCTGGATGGGCAAGCAAAGGAGAAGTCAGACTCTTCTCAGGGGTGTCCAGTGTCAAGACAACAGACAATGGGATCAAGTTGAAATAAAGGAAGCGCCATTTAACACAAAAAAACCCACCCACTTTTACTGTGATGGTGGTCAGACATTGGAATAGATTGCTTGGAGGATTTAAGTCTCCATGCTTGGTGTTATTCAAAATGTGATGGAGCACAGCCCTGAGAAAACCTCTTTTAGCTGACTCTGCTTTTAGCACAGAGGTGGGACTAGCTGATCTACAGAGGGCCTTGCCAACTTCAACTCTTTTGTGATTCTGCACAAGAAAACTGGAAGGAGGGATCATGAATCTTGAGGTCTTGGGAAAGGGGAGCTACTGTGATCTATGAGGCCACATGAGGCTGGATCCCCTTTTGATAGCACAGTTTCTTTGGCAGGCTTTCAGGGCACTGCTGGGGTTTAAGCATGCTTTCCCACACCTTGCTCTGTACCAAACTGGTTTTTGCACTCTGCACATCTCCAGGAGAACATCAGAATATCCCATCCCATCACCAAAAGCCATGTGTTTAAGCTCTGGCCCTCAATTTATTAACTAGTTAGAAATAAAAGTTGTGACTTTCAATTTAATTTCATTTCGGTGTCTTCTTCTTACTCAAGTATTAGAGTCAATAAGAACCAAGAGCTTCAACTAACAAAAATCTGATGAACAATTCCAGCCCAGAACCTGTTTTTGTTACATCTAGGCCTACATCCCTTCCCAGCTTTGTCAAAATAAGTCTATGATTATATTTGCTTCAAAGGCAGAGATTAAGGAATTATTCTAGGAGACATTGATTAAACACTTTATGCATCTAATACTTACAGCTAAATGCAAAGGACTTTTTGTAGGTGCAGAATCAGGTTCCTCAAACATGTTGTTGGTTTTTTCCAGAAGCTGAAAATTAAAAAAAAAAAAAAAAAAAAAAGACAGTCTTAAAACATCTTTGCATGAGACAGGATAAGTTCTCATGGGCTATAAATGAACATTTTGTCCTCAGATGTCCACAGTGAGTACTAGAGGACTGTGACTAATAAATACTTCTCAACCTTTCCATAAAATATTTTCAAGTTTTTCCTCACAGGTTAAAGTTATAAAGCTATTTTAAAAGTTTGTAGTGAACATTCTTACCCTGATTACTTATTTTCCCTGAAATCATAGGCCTGCTTGGGTGAGAAGGGAGCCCTCAAAAGGAAGGATTTGTGGAGTGGAGCCCTCAGTAAGCGTACATTGGAAAAAGTGCAATTTTGTGATTATACAAGTAATGCATATACAAGCCATGTCTGATACAGCAGTTCAGTTAATTCTGAAACATAACTAGTGCTAGGAATAATTATAACTGAGCTGTAAGTCATTCACAGCCATTTTTATAATTTATCAAAGTAGAACCTGCTCCTATAACGACAGTCTTCCAAACCACAACACATCCCTGAACTCTTACAAACATCTAACAACACACATCACACATCCAGATGATCATCTTCACTACAAGGGAACCCAAAGACTTTTAAAGCTTACAACCCAGGGCACTTCTGTCCATCCAGGAGGAGGAACAATGGATTAGCACCACTCCACATAAACCCTGACAACTTATCCAAGTGGGGCTGCAAAGAAGATCATACATAGCATTGACAGCAAGATTGTGACAATTCAACATTTCTGGATTAGTGCTGCTCATGTGCATGGCCTTTTACCTAGCAACTACTCAAAAAGTTAGTCTCCAAATACCTTAGTGGCTGGAAATAAGCATTTTGCAGAAAATCAGTAATAGGAGACTGTTAGAAGGAAAGAAAAGCACATGACAGGTAACTACAACTGGCTTGTAATGTTTCTAAGGTTACAAGTCAATCCTTCACACAGTTTTGTTTGGGTTTTTTTCAGTGTTCTTTGTTGTTGTTTTGGGTGTTTGCTTTGTTTTTGATTAAGAAATTAATGAAAAGACTGAAAGAGAGGAAGAAAGACTTGTGACAATTTGTACAACTCTCAGGTGTGAGAACATGGAAGACTCTCCAAAGAGACCACTGAAAGCCTATGGCAGGCTTGCCTACACTGCATGATGGCATATCCTAAACTCTGGTGCATGCCTGAACTTCAGACGTAACAAATTAGGCTTCTATACAGACATATGTCAGAGATAAATTTATTCAAAAATCAAACTGTAATACAAGCTAGCATTAATAATGCATAAGGTATCACAAATATTTCATTAAACAAGGCCACTAATCTGAATTCTGTGGAAAAGTTAGAAAAATAAGCAGTCATTTCATATGTTTGCATATTTTGTGCCTAGCAAGGTGACAGGACTGGGGAAAAAAAAAAATTGTGTTGATGCAAATACCACTCCTAAGCAAGTGGATGTGTGTATTCACAGGTAATACAGACTTTAACACTTCCCTGCAGCTTATAGGGGGAAAAAAAAAAAAGAACCAAAACCCAACAACAACAAAAACTCAAGTCCCACACTAGTTTTTCTATAGGCTTGGGGCAGAGGTAGGAAACACTTTTGATCTTACCATGTGGAGCCACCTCCAGTTTAAAATATCATTCTTCTCTTATGTAAGACAGCTATAAACTGGATGAAGCTGTAGCCAGCTCTGAATACATAGATATATTTTTATTTTCTCTAGTGAGTAAACAAACCCCACCAAACCCAAGCAATAAGCCTGTTCCTCTGCCTGCCTAATACTGGCCTTTACTCTAAGTCCATAAGGCCACCAGACTAAGTTAATAACTTTTAATTACATTTATCATCATCTGTTGAAATTCCAGGATCAAAAATCTTAACAAAGAAATGCTTCCCTTAACCTGTCAGAAGGCTCCAAAAGTCTCCTGGAATAAAGCAGGTAATTGCCTTTTCAGCAGTTGAAAAATTACCACACAGAAAATTGACAAAATTAAATCTCAAAGGAACAAATTGTGGGATTGGAGAGCCCCTCACAAAAGGCCTCTCCAAGGCTTAGAGTTAAAGCAGCTGAGGCTGATGCAGACTAGGCTTAATGAGCTTATTACTTATAATGCTGAATATCTCCATCATAAAGTCAAGCATAAACATGAATCTGATGGTAAACCTGGTAGCTTTCAGATAGAGCTGTACAGTGCAAGAAGAGAAAGTACAAGGGAGAGCAAGAAGAGGAGGATTAAAGACACAGCAGTAATGATTTCTGAGTATGTCTTGTCAAGCACTGCTTTATAACAGTGACAATTAAGTCATCTAAAGGATAAATATCATGCACAAAGAGACATAAAAGGACCAGGTCCAAGTTACCATGCAATTCTCCAGTTTCACCAGTGTTTCTATGGTTCCCAGAACACCTTTATAGTATTTCATGTGTACTTTATAGCAGTACATGCCTGAGAGAAGCTGCTCAATGCACTTCTGAAGACAGACAAGCATTGAGTCACTAACAGGTTATGGTTACTGGTGGCTGATTGGAGAATGTCCATTCTAATGGACATTGCATCTCATTTCTAATTTCTTGTGCCACTGAAATGATGTCTTTTAGCTGATAACTTTTCCATATACCAAAGATGGCAGAACTGTGCAGAGACACTGCAAGTGAAATTGGTGGGCACTCTTTGGTTAGGTTATAACTTTCTAATGCTTGGAAATTCCCAGCATGACCCTTTAACTTCCCATAACAGCAATATTTAATACTGTATGTAATTCTTTCGTAGAGTCTCCACACTCAGAAACATGAACTTGGATGCCCTGGGAGTGAGATGCAGACAAAAGTAAAATAAAACATGTCAATTATTCAGTTCTATTGTTACAAAGTAATAGAACTACAAGGTTGCTATTATAAACTGTCTTCCCTCCCCCAGCTCTGTATGAAGATTAATAACTTTTACAGTTTTCCCAATTTTACTTTATTTGTACAGTGAGGGTACTTGCAGGCGTAAGTGGATTTACTGCTCAATTTTATTCCTTGCTTCTACTAAAGGATTTTATGGCAAGATGTGGTGTGAGGCTTTTTTACACAGTTCATTTATTATTTTTTTTCCACTTAGATTTGCCAGTTAATGAGTCAGGATACTTTATATGATTGTCCTTATAGACTATAATATATTCTAAAAATCACCACTGGTTTGGTTTTTTTTTTTTTTAGAAAGCTTCATGGAACATCTCTATAATTTCTGCCTAATTACCATTAGGCAGAGAAGAATATAATACTGCCATCATGCATAAAAGCTTCAAGCTACATTATTTAAAGGAAGATGTCAGAAGAATCTTTGAAGTACAGACACTGTAACGGTGGGTGCTATTTCAGTCCTGAAAGAGAACAGAGCAGATGATTCTGTACAGGCCATGCACCCACACCTGCAGGCACAGCCACTGAAGGGGTTGTTATGGCAAAGGTTTGATCCAGCTACCACCAAAGTTAAGTGACTTTGAGAGTTTTACTATTTTAGTGAGTAAGGCAACATCTACGTTTCAACACACGTGCTTCCAGCACTTCTGGAACTTCTTCAGTGTGGTGCTAATAATGGTAATGGCAAAATGGCAAAACATTGCATGTGTATAATCTATGAATGGCTTCTACTCTGAAAGGTTAAGCAAACAGCATTCAGAAATTTCCACACACGAAGAGCTGAACAAAAGGCAATTAAGACAAAAGAAACAGCTGAATGTTGCTTTTCTGCAGTGATTACATAGTAATGTAGTTTATCACTTATAAGGTTATTCAGAAGTGGCAATTAGTAACAACTTTTAATGTTACTTTCAGGACTGAATAAAAATTTATCAGCTAGGATGTCACTCTGAAGCTCATCTTCCCTGATAAATTGTAATACATAGTCTCTATTACTGGGCAAAAACACCAGGAGCAGCTGCCTCCTAAATAAAGGCTTTTCCAGCAAGCAGCAAGCACAAGACTGAAGACTCTCATCAGTTCTTTCAGATGAGATAGAGTAACAGAATTAACCTCTGTTAACTATGTTATACCAGGGAAGCACATTTTTAAATCACAGAATTATTCTTGATTGAACAATTCAAAGGTGAAGTGATACAAACATATACTCATGGGGACAAGCAATCCCATAAGCTCTCTCCATATCTGTAAACACAAACGATACCATTAAAATATTTTAACCAGGTTAAAACCAATACACATCCTTAACCCAGTGTCTAATATGTTTTCCTAAAATCAGGCTCTAAAAATCAGATCAATTGGTGTTTACACCAATTTAATTGAGGTTCATAGATTATGGGTTAAGTTAAAATCAGAAGTGAAAATAAGATAAGCAAAAAGTTTTGTATTATCTCAGGCAGACTGTGTCTGAAGAAATTTATTAGTAGTTCCATGGAAGTCTTTCAGCATGAAGTTTAAATACCCACTACCCTACCAGAACAGTCACTACCACACAAACAGGACACTTATCTGGCATGTCATTTTCATCTTTAAATATATCTCAAAATTCAAGCAGACCTCCAGCCCACTGGCTGTTCTCCCATGGGACACTGATCTGTTGGAGCTCTTCCACT
>NW_008586449.1:320-558 GCF_000691845.1 Merops nubicus | reverse complement strand
GGGCTTCTACCACCTCTCTGAGCAACTGGGCCAGGGTCTCACTACCTTCAGTGTAAAAAAATTCATTCTTATATCTTCTAAAACCCCTCTCCTTTAGTTCAAAACCACCACCCCTCGTCCTGTTGCAACAGGTCCTGCTAAAAGGATTGTCCCCATCTTTCTCATAGGTCCTCTGGAAGTACTGAAAGGCCACCATAAGATCTTCCTGAAGCTTTCTCATCTCCAGGCTGCGTGCTGA
>NW_008586449.1:0-290 GCF_000691845.1 Merops nubicus | reverse complement strand
CATCAGATCTTCCTGAAGCTTTCTCTTCTCCAGGCTGAGTGCTGACCATCTTGTTCCTCCACACATGCCCTTTGAGGCAAGCCATGGTACCAGAGAAGATGTAAAATCCTCTCATTCAGTTGTGCTGAATTTTCTGGAAGAGATCAAAGGCCTAGAAGGAATTGCTGGGTCTCAGTTCCTGCCCATGAAATAAGCTCTCTTCTCACCTGTAGTGGGCAAGGTTTGGCATTTCAAGGCTGAAACTTATTGTTTGTTAATGAAAGAAGGGAGGTGTCCCTGCTCATGGCAGA
>NW_008586448.1:35506-38509 GCF_000691845.1 Merops nubicus | reverse complement strand
TTTTTACACGGAACCAGGACAAGAGGTTTCTCTATGGATAGAAATATACCACGGGCTTTACTTATAAAAGTAGAGAAATAACAGCAGCAGGCTAATTTTTGAATTGGTATGTTAGAGAACTATGAGAATTAGGATATACAAGAATACTAGTGTATTTTATAATGATAAAATCAAGTAACACTTTGAACTTCAAAAGTTAAAACATACTGTTATAAATCAGATAAAGTATGCTAAAGTTTTAGTATATATATAGTTGATGATATTACAGAATCATAGAATTATAAAATAATAGAATGCTTGAGGTTACAAGCAACCTCTGGAGGTCAGCTGGCTTGAGTTCTCCTACTTAGGCAAGGTCACCCAGAGCCAGTTGCCCACAGCTGTGCCCAGATGGCATTTGAATATGTCCAAGGAAGGAGACTCCACAACCTCTCTGGGCAACCTGTTACAGTGCTCTGTCACCCTCACTAAAAATGTTCCCTGATGTTCAGATGGGACTTCCTGTGTTTGAGCTTGTGCCCATTGCCCATTTTGCTGTCACTGGGCACCACTGAAAAGAATGTGGCTCTGTCTTCAATGTGCTTTCCTGTCAACTGTTTATATATATTAACAACACCCTCTGGAGCATTCTTTTCCCCAGACTAAACAGTCCCAGATTTCTTAGCTTTTACTCATAGGAAAAGATATGATGCATAGAAGTTTCAGTCTCTTAATAATTTTCATGGTCATTTACTGGACTCTTTACAGTAGCTCCATGTCTCAAATATGAGCTATTTAAGTAGTATATTGTTTCTGAGTATACCAATTTGTGTTCCAATATATTAACCCCTCAATGCTGGTTGCTTATATTAGTAATTTTCAAAATCATTTGGAATTAAAGAATCCATATGACCCTAAAATATAATGAGATTTTTAAAATAGATGGTGTGAGTTTATTTACAACATACCACGTCAACCAAATTAGTATTCTTTTCAGAAGGATAAGTAGTCTTGAAAAGCATCAGACAGTAAGAACATATTCCAGTAGCTTTCCAGTACTTTTAAAGTTACATTGATCAAGATACTATTTTCTGAACCTTCCCCTTTCTTATGGAACATCTAGTGTCCCTCCATAGATTCATAGGGTCATCTAGGTTGGAAAAGACCTTTAAGGTCATTGAGTCTAACCATTAACCTAACTCTACCAAGTTCACTGTTAAACTATGTCCCTAGCACTATATCTAAGTGACTTTTAAATACCTCCAGAAAAGGTTGTGCTGGTTTAAAAGTAAACAGGCAGGAGAAATGAATTTAGAGAGATCACAAGTCAGAGCTACAATTTACTAAAAGGATTACAATATATACAATGACACACGGTAAAAATTCTGTCTTTGACCCACAAGGACAAAATACAACCCAGCACCCTGGGGCAGGAACAGCAGGGTGCCCGTTAGCTCCTGTGCTGAGCACTGCGTGGTTCCCCTGGGTGCACAGCAGAAGGGAAGGTACCTGTCAGTTGGGATGATGGTCGCAGTTCTGTTCCCCCTCTTGATACGATGAGAGGTTCCCCAAGTCCCCAAACACGAAGCTTATATATCCCCAGGTTCAGTGGGAATATTCAGTACCTTCCTGCAAGGGCCTGGAGTTTCACAATGGGTCATTTAACTCTGTGGATGTTAGGATGTTTTTGGATTCCTTGATGAGCTGGGCCATTGTCAGTGCAGCTGGGTCCATGATGGTCCAGAGAGGACTGTTCCTGCTGGGTGTGAAGGTGTTAACACCTCCCCAGATCTCTTTGCTTGTCTGTTGTAATCTGTGGTGTGAGGTCTGTCCTGGGCAGATGTTACCAATGATTTGTTAACAGCCCATTAGCAATGACATAAAGGGTATAGAATATACTTTTTTTTTGCTATACCCACATAAGGATAAACTGGTCCCAGCCCCTGTAACTATGACAACGGTTATTCAACCGCTTCCCTGGGCAGGCTGTTCAAATGCTTCACAATTCTTTCAGTGAATAAGCTTTTCCCAATGTCTAATCTAAACTTCCTATGGTGTAACTTGAGGCCATTTCTTCTTATCACTTCTTACTTGGGAGAAGAGACTGGCATCCAGCTCACTACAAGCTCCTTTCAGGTCTTTGTAACGAGCAATATGGTCTCCCCTGAGCCTCCTTTTCTCCAGGCTAAACAACCTTAGTTCCCTCAGCTGTTCCTCATAAGACTTGTGCTCTGGGCCCCTTCCACAGCTTAGTTCCCCTTCTCTGGACCTGCTTCAGCACCTCTTTGTTTTGTATTGCACAAGCACCTCTTGTATTGAGGGGTCCGACACCGAACACGATATTTGAGATGTGGCCTCACCAGTGCTTAGAACAGAGGAACAATCACTGCCCTAGTCCTGCTGGCCACGCTTTCTGATACAAGCCAGGATGCTGTTGGCCTTCTTGGCCACCTGGGCACACTGATGGCTTATATTTAGCTGGTCGTCTATCAGTACCCTCAGGTTCTTTTCTGCCAGGCAGCTTTCCAGCCACTCCTCCCCAAACCTGTAGCATTGCCTCGGGATGTTGTGACCCAAATACAGGACCCAGCACTTGGCCTTGTTAAGCCTCATAGAACTGGCCTTGGCCCATTGATCCAGCCTGACTGGATCCCTGTGAAGAGCCTTCCTACCCTCCATCTCTTTGGAGTCCTCCAGACTTTGTTTATACAGGCATTTTCTGTATATTATGCAGCATGATAGGGCAGGAAATCCCTCATAAGAGTGGTAGTACAACAAAGACTCTATTTGAAATGTCAATTCATACTTAAACGTATTTCTTCTTCTATTGAGAACGGTAATAAAATTTCCCATAGAATTTCTACCATATCTTTTATGAGGCTGAACGTATAACCCTAGGGAGAATTTGTAGGGGGTATGTATATTGTTGTGATTTTTGTTTGGTTTAGAATGTATTTTCAGAAGAGTGATTCAAAACTTTAAGTTTACAGCAAATTGCAGTGTTTCAAAGCAATATGTAATAAC
>NW_008586448.1:34099-35475 GCF_000691845.1 Merops nubicus | reverse complement strand
TAGGGAAGTACCGGACACTACATTTAAATACCACCAGCAACCAAAGGAAGGCACCAAGTCCACAGTCACTTTTTGTTAATCACAAATATTCACAAACATAAGAGACTTACCTGACTTTCCTTAAACATCGGTGACTGTTATAGAAGTATATTATTAGATATTTTGAATTTTTTATTTTTATTAGTATAATTTCTTGTATAGTACAATCGTGCTGTTCTGCCAGACTAATTAAATATATTTATTTTTATAGAGCTGCTTTGGTTTCAGTTGCCTACTCTACTACTGTGCTATAGAAACAGATTTTAAAAGGTATTGCATACATTCAGTTCTTCAACTTGTTTGTTTTCATTTACCAAAATTATCTGTCCTACTGTTTACAGAAACAGTTGGAGGAGGGTTTTTTCAACAAAATTTTGTATAGTGATAATGTCTCTTCTCTTTTTACATTTTATTCCTCTCAGCATTTTGTCTTACCTGTACCTGTATGTTATTTCTAGTTTAAGTTGGTTTTTCTTTGCTAAGCACTGTAGTATTATTTCTCTTTTTAGTGTGCTGTCAGGCTGTTCTGTTTAATACATATCCTCTGGATGGTTTCCCAGAAGAGTCCAATCTGAAACGATTGTTACAAACAACAATTTTGATGTAAAATTCCTGTTTTTTTATTATGACTAACGATGTTTCATTATGCTATTCTGAACCAAAACTATGTATTTCATACCTTTTTACTATGCACATTTCTGAAGCCAGCACATCGGCTTTATTCCCTTCTCACAAACCTTCAGCATTTCATATCCAGCAACACTGAGATTATTCTAGATATTTAGCACTATTTTAGCTTTAGTTTGGTTTTTTTTTTGTCTTATGTTTTTCTCAGTACTTGCTGCCAAGGTTTGGGGTCAGGGTAGCCCCTAGAACCGTAACATATGCTCTCTGTTAACCCCCTCCCCCCACCCCGAAAGGGAGAAGAGAAGAGAAGAGAAGAGAAGAGAAGAGAAGAGAAGAGAAGAGAAGAGAAGAGAAGAGAAGAGAAGAGAAGAGAAGAGAAGAGAAGAGAAGAGAAGAGAAGAGAAGAGAAGAGAAGAGAAGAGAAGAGAAGAGAAGAGAAGAGAAGAGAAGAGAAGAGAAGAGAAGAGAAGAGAAGAGAAGAGAAGAGAGCTTTAATACTACCACTAATAATAATAATAATAATGATGTTAAAATAGAATATGTACAAATATTTACAAAGTTAGTACTGAACCCAGCTACCCCCTGATGCCTATATCTCACCGTCACCCCCAGCTGGGGAGAAGGCCCCCAGGGAAGGGGGTCTCAGGCTGGTCTCAGCCACAGGTGGCAACTGGGTACAGGAGCTGGATTCTGGATCTCAGTTCAGGGAC
>NW_008586448.1:31460-34049 GCF_000691845.1 Merops nubicus | reverse complement strand
TAGCCACTGCAGCAGCTGCTGAAGAGAGGAAAAAGAAGGTGGAAGGGAGACAGAAGGGGCAATGGAAGGTGTTTTCCCTCCTGATCCTTCAGGGTTTACTGGATGTGGCGGCTCTGGCATGGAATACCCCTCTGGTGAATCTTGGGGTCAGTTATCCTGCCCGCTCCTCCCCGCAGGTGCAGTGTGCTCTCTGTCCCCCTCTGTGTGGGATACTAGCTTAACAGTGGCCTTGGTCTGCACACCAATCCCTGGCAGTAACTCTAAACATGAAGTCTTATCCCTGCTAAAACCAGGCAGTTTGTGAAAATGCTGCTAACTTCAGACAGGACAGGTAATTACAAGAGCTTTAGCTAAGAAGTTAAAATCATTGAACAAAACCAGCTCTATTTTACCCCAAACCAGGACAGTTGCTTAATTTCCAGTCTTTAGTCAGGAGCTTGTTTAGAAGTACTTAATGGTTAAACTGCTTAAGGCAGTAATACTGCTCTGAAAATACTTTGTCAGTGCCGTATCACTGAGGAAGATAAAAGGAGTAAAATGGTAATTTAAAACCTTGATTCCATATTTGGTATTATTAACTGATTTTGTATAAACAAATATAATAAGTTTGATAAATCTTCTGTGCTATTCTTTAATCTGGTTATAAAATATACAGCAACATTAAAAAGCCCAACTTTTCCTCTTTCCTTTACTTTCAGTACTTTTTGCATTATTTATACAGCATTCCCCTCTGTGATGTTTCCTTTCATTGCCATGCACATTTTGGCTTTGTTTCCGCTGCTTCCTAAAGTACTCTACCTAGAGAATCAATTTCAGTTTTATATATAGCATTTCTGTTATTTTGCATATATGTTTATATATATTGTTTATATATGTATTCTATACTCACAAATCAACACATTTTCCTTAATATAGATCCTTTATTGGATTCAAGTACGTTATCTACGGACTGCATCCTGAATAGCATTTTGCAACACCAAAGTTTCTTCATCCATTATGCTATTGAGTTACTGCCTGATCTGTAATATGAAAATAATTTACATAACAAAATTAACTAAAATATCTGCATTATCAACAAAGAAAAACAAGACATAGTGTTTCTTATAGCTTTGATACTATGCAAGATAAAAAATAGCAAAACCATAACAATGTCAACGAAGTAATAGTATTTTTAAACTTTTCTTCATTTATAAACAGTAATTAAAATTATTTTTATAGTTCATCTAACAGAATAAAAGTTGGTGGTTTTGAGAATTTGTCTAAAAACAGGTGACAAGGTAAAATCCAGGACCTTGTCTTTATTACAAATTTCTTTATATTCCCATTCCTATTCCAAAAGTATTTTATAAAAGAGTTTTAAATTTAAATGGATTAGGGCTTTTGAAGGAGGTAACTGTAATTGCACCTGCAATGATAGTGCTTTTTTTAAGAGATGAGCGATTGTTTTCTTGTATGAGGATAGTGCCCTCTGATACTGAAGGTGGATTCACCTTCAGTGGTTTATAACTCTATGCAAAGACAGATTCTGAAAAGTAAAGTATCTATGCTGGTGATTTTGAGCTGGATTTCTTGTTGCAGTCATTCCCTGGGAATCATGAAAATGCACGAAGGGAAAGCATACTGTTAAATTCAAAAAGCTAATTACTGACTGCATATTAATATTTTGTGAAGTAGATTAATAAAATGCATGTTTTCCATCATGAATGTCTCTTGATAATGATAATCTTTCCTATTTTACCTGAAACAAATTAATGTCTCAAGGAAGTTAAAAAATATCTGGTTTTGCAACTCACCAAATCAAGCTTCCATAAACCCCAAACATTTTAATAAAGTTTATTTGCAAATTTGCTGTCAGTGAAGGCGTTTATGGGATTTTTTGCTCTATTGTTTAAGTCTTTTCTTCTCTATTCCAGTGAAAAAAAATGCAGAAGATCAAAAATCACTGGAACTGCAAGCAAAGGAACTCCAAAAGGAGCAGTTCCTCTTTTACCTATTATTGTATAAGCATAACACTATGAGCTACATTCATGGGCAAGAGGCCCTGTTTCCTAAAAGCTGGGCAAATAAAGCACAGAAAGATAATCCAGTTTACAAAATAATGCTGCACTCTTTTCTCAGTCCTCAGACAAATCCTTGACAAATAATGTAATAATACATCAAACACTAAGGCTATGAACACTGGGAAAGAATGGTGGGTTGCAGTGATGGGCATACAGCATCATAGTCCTGACAAGTCACACATTATAAGTTAATTACATTATGCATATTAGATTTACTGTACCCTCACTGTAGCCTGTATCACCTTTCCTTCCCTTCTTTTTTCTTTGCACATAGATTTTTTTAACTATCAATGTTCCCTTTAATACACGAAACAAAGGCTATAACTGACTTTGTACTTTCCTCTGAAGCTAAAAAGTTTACAAGACCTCTCACAGAGCTGTCAGGCAACCTCACTCCAAACACATGCAGTACCATACAGAACTTTATCTTCCTCTGCTAAAGTAATGTTACAAAATCTGAGTGATGTTTTCTTTTTGAATAAAAATACAATAATAACGATGGGCTCATATTTTAACTTACTCATTACAG
>NW_008586448.1:30614-31429 GCF_000691845.1 Merops nubicus | reverse complement strand
TAGGGAAAAGGGTTTCTCATTTTCCCTTGCTATTTAGAAATTCGCTTTTTTAAGAAAGAAGTTTTGCAGGTTATGCTAAAAGGTAAATTTTATGGATTACTCATGAAGCATTGAATTAGATATCAGACACATATGGCCTAGGTTGCTTAAGTGACTCCATAATGAGGTTCTTGTCTATTGGACTGTCTAGAGCTTTTTCTTTTCCTCAAATGTGTCAAATATTTAATTTAGATTTTAAAGTCATTCTTTAGTCCCTTGAAGTAGAAAGTTAACACATATTTAATTGTGAAAAGCTGAGCTTATGTGTTTCATCAAGGGGGGCCTTTTGACGTTCTTTTGGTTTGGTTTGGTTTGGTTTGGTTTGGCTTTGTTTTTTTTTTATCAGAGTCCCTTCAAGACTCGAGGAACTATATTTGCTGTATTGACTTCCGAGTATCCATTCACAGATTCACAGAATGTTAGGGGTTGGAAGGAACCTCAAAAGATCACCTAGTGCAACCCCACTGCCAGATCAGGATCACCTAGAGTACATCACCCAGGAACACATCCAGGCGGGCCTTGAAAGTCTCCAGAGATGGCGACTCCACCACCTCCCTGGGCAGCCTGTTCCAGGGCTCTGTTACTCTCATGGTAAAGAAGTTCTTCCTTATCTTCAGGTTGAACCTCTTGTTCACCAGCTTGTGAACATTGAACACCAGCTTGCCACATTAGTAGCACTGAGGTGGGAAATATGGTCCTATCTCCTGTTCAGGGTGAATGTTGGTTTTCATCAATTTCTCTTTATTTTCCTAGACCTTCTCCTGGGTCTCTTTCCC
>NW_008586448.1:16022-30581 GCF_000691845.1 Merops nubicus | reverse complement strand
AGTAACAAGTGATAGGATAGTATCACAAGGACAAGAAGAAATGGCCTCAAGTTGTGCCAGAGAGGGTTTAGGTTAGATATTAGGAAAAACTTCACTGAAAGGGTTGTGAAGCATTGGAAAAGGCTGCCCAGGGAAGTGGTAGAGTCACCATTCCTGAAGATACTTAAAAGATGTGTAGATGAGGTGCTTAGGGACAAGTTTTATTGTTGGGCTTGGTAGTATTAGGTTAATGGTTGGACTCGATGATCTTAAAGATCTTTTCCAACCCAAACACTTCTATGATTCTATGATCTTCATGAGCCATGCTTCTCAAATAAGCTGCCTTTCATTAACTGTTTATACAGACACTGAAAACAGGTGGGTTTTTTTTGTGTGTGTAAAAATTGATTTAAGTCCCTAATAAACTTTGGTTCTGAGGATGCTTATATCTTAATACTTACTTAATTAAAAAAAGAGTCTGGAAAGTAGCAAAATACATGTAATACTCAAATGAAGGCTACATTGGGAGCTATAGGAAAAAAAAAAAGGAAAAGTAAGAAAAAAATGTAGGAAATCCTTAGGTTGA
Source organism: Merops nubicus (assembly GCF_000691845.1). NCBI lineage: Eukaryota > Metazoa > Chordata > Aves > Coraciiformes > Meropidae > Merops > Merops nubicus. Next base: position 30,016 of record NW_008586448.1, on the reverse strand, counting down.
TTTTGTTTTTTATTCTAACAAACTTTTAATTACGATTTATATTTATTACATCCTCTAGAACTGAGTCATCATGAGTAGATATAGTAAAACTGTTGCATTAGCATTTGATGATTCCCTCGTTATCTTAGATCAGTATTTTACAGACTGTGATTCACTGTAAAATTGTTTTTGTTGATAGGGTATGCCTTTGAGTTTTCTAAGAGGCTTGTGATTTTAGTATTTATTGCTGCTAACCTAAGAGAGTCCTTGTTCTTAGCATGCTGCTGAGATAAAGCTTGAGACAAGAGGATATGTTACAATTGTCCACCTTTGTGTGTCTGCAGTGCTCTGGAAAACTATGCTTTCTTTCCTCCTTGAGTCTGTTGTAACTTAGGCAATCAAGAACAGGAATCAAGCATATGATTGTAAAAAAATAACCTATGAAAAAATGGGTTGTGCTTAGCTGTGGGCATTGTGCTTGGTAGCAGCAATGTGGTTACTGGCCCATGAGTGGTGCAGGACCTAGGGATTAAACAAATAGGCATTAGAGGAATTGACAAGATGTATTGAAGATGTATATTAAAAGGAGAGGTATGTGGGCACTTTGATTGTATTTGGGAAGAGGAGAATGAGTGTGAAGATATGAAAATTTTCATGTGAAATCAGAAAGAAGTTTGGAATGCAGGGCCAGGAAAAGGGAGGTGTATACTGAGGAAGTTAAGGAACTATGTAGGAGGGTATTGGACAAAAACTCAGGAGGGCATTTTTAATCAATTAAAATGACATACTAGGTTGAGAATAAATAGGACAAATGAATGAGAAATACAAAAAGTTGTATGAAGATAAAATTATCTATTAATTTAAATAGAAATATGTATTCCATAAGGATCAGTTATCGAACAAGTACATAAGCACCGGCAATAGTAATTTTCTATCTTTGGCTGGATGGAGATTTTATTATTTTACAGAGAGTGAAACAACTTTGAAGAAGAGAATCAGGACACAATTATATCAATTTGTCAATCTGATATGATATGGATATCAAAGTTTTACTCCCTACCCTGTCTTTACTTCTGATCATGATCCCTTTTCTTGTTCCAGGAAGCTTCTGATGCTCCACTGAATGATTTTAAAGTGATCAAAATGTAGCCTGACAAAAGCTATTTTTTCCTAGCTTGGTGGGTTGGATTAGATCAATAGATCAAGTTCCAGACTCTCTTCAAAGAAAGATTTAGGAGTATGCAAACAGAAAAAAAAAATGATGTAGGAAGGAAGGAGAACTAGCAGCAGCAAATGGTAGACCTGTTAGGGTATCTGAGACATAAAATAGAATTTTACTATGGGAGAAATTATAGAATTGTTTATAGATCAGTGTTTATAGTTCAGTGTTAATCACTAACAGACAGCTTTGTAACCATATTTTGATTAAAACTCATGCTCTGGACCACAAGAGAAGAGAAGAAGAAACATCTGCATTTCATTTTCCTTTATCCTTGATAAACCTTAACCATCAAACAATTTACAATGTTTGCTTTGTGTTTGTTATAGAACTAAAACCACTGCAATAAAACAATTGTGTTTTATTAATAATATTTATCGACCATCTCCTTGCCTTTCTCTTAATATCAGACTTGTAAAGATTGCCCTGATGCTTTCAGTGGCTTTCCAGAACATTACATTTTTTTTTTCTGCACAAGTGAGGTGGAATTTATAGATGCTAGCATCTACCCTGCTTCCGCAATTGAATACCCATGTTATTCCCAATGGAGGCTGCAGCTGAGCAATATTGCAGATCAGCTCTTTAAGTGCTCAGGTCAGCAGGAGAAATCTATTTGTGGTTTCTTACAAAACAAAATTGACACTGAAGACTCGTGTGACATATAACAAGGTAAGGCAGATCTGTGATTGTCCAAGAAATTTTACTGCTAGTCCTCCTTCATACTACAGTCTTGTTGTTAATATTGGAATATTTACTTAAGGTGTTTGGAGACATTATCGAGAGTCTCTTGAAGAAAAGATGTTGCAGAAATAGAGGAAAGGGAGTTTTATATCTGGGGCAAAACAATAACATTCCATAATAAGCCTGAGAGCTGGCTTGCTTTCCACAAGAGCTGGGAGGAACTGTGACCACTTAGGCTTGTTTCTCCTGGACTTTCTATGTATAGTGGGCTTTTTCAGCCTGCAGTGGTCCAAAATGGCCCTATTCTAATGGTCCAAAATAATTGCAAGGGTGTGGAAGTCAACAATGTTTTTCTATCAGACTCAAGTTTAGAAAATATTCGAGGGAGAGTTTCTAGTGCTGTATAATAAGGGCTTCAATGATACCTTATCTGTAATATTAGACAAAATCCTCTATGTTTTTTGAGGTGATAGCTAAATATTCCACCTCCTTGATCTACTTGAAACAGTTTTCAGGAACCATAATGACTGGCTCAGATGGAACCATGGAAACAGGAAAGAAAGGGTTACTTACAAACAGATTGCATATCCTTCTAACAGTATGGCTTGGAAGGGTTAATGTAAGTGCTTATTATTTTCATCTATAAACAAAAGTGGATTAGTGTATTACATACAGTCAAAACAGATGAAACGGTGGGACACTTTTCAATTAGTAACTTTTTTATGTCAAAATATGTGAGGTTTTCTTTGATTCCTTCCTGCTGAGACAGAGATAATATCACATTTTGGAACAATCTGTAATAACAATCTTCACTTTCTTTCTTTGCACATAAATGAAAAGTAAATAGGAAATATATCTTGTTTGTACAGAGGTAATTTAAAATTGTCTCCTAATTGAGCTTCTCATATTGTACTTTGAATTTTGATTTATACCTGTGGTGGTTCTAGCAAAATCATTCATGTTTGAAGGGAAATGTAACATTTGAGAGAGGATATAAGAAAGGGAGAAAGAGTGAAAGAGAGAAAGTGAGATTGATTTTAGGATACAAACCAAATATCTAAAATTATTTTTAATAACTTTGAGTATTAAGTGACATAGAAAGCACCATTATTAAATTTTTTTCCTAGATTGTTACCTGTATTTAATCTACCTTTGTGTTTATTTAATTGAAATTTATTCAAAGTATAATCCCCAGGAGGAAAAAAAGGGAAGTCAGATAATGAATGGTCATGCTGCCCAAACTTCAGTGTTATTTTGATCTTTTCAGCTTTGTCTTCATGGATTGAGATGTGATTTATAAATATAAAAAATATAATGCTAATATTTTCTTTCCTACTACTAATCCTAATAGTGTGATTAGGATTGTTGCTGAATTACCTTTGTACAATGACTACAATATAAGTTCTATCAGCGCTTAAATTGTCAAACATTTTTGACTTCTTTAGTCATAAGATATCTGTATTTTTTAGAAAATTTTAAAGATGTTTTTAAGAAACTATTTTTAGAATTCTAATGTATTCTTAAGATTTTCTTCACACTTCTACACTCACTAAAATTTTTCCATTAACTTTGACTAGCCAAATGCTAGAACAGAAAAAGCTTTTTTATTAAAAAAAAAAAAAAAAAAAAAAAAGAAATCACTGTATGAAAAACTTTTGGCCTCTTTTATTATTTTCTCTTATAGTAAGCAACAAAAAGAGAAAGAGAGGGATGTCTTCATATAAAAAGATTTAAAGATTAGATTATACAGACAAGAGGCATATTTACATGTGTAAGCTGCATAAATACACATTTAATACTTAATAGTCAATAGCACCTCATTAACCAAAGTTTGACAAGTATGACGTAGCTCTTCTTTCTTTTGAAACAAGGAAACTTTTTCACTATAAAAAACCCAATAGCAGAATTTCAACAAGATTTTTTTTCCTAAAGTTCCATTATGCCTAGTGCTATGGTGACTTTTGTTACCGAAGTACATATTGGAAATGGATTAATTTAAAAATATTTATTTATTAAAATTTCAGCATATTTTGTTATAGTTAAGATGGAAAGAAATGAAGAATGTTTTTTTTAAAGACCATTCAATTTCCTTTTAACTTGCACTTTTGATGGTTACTGTAAGCACAGATTACTATGTAGCTCAAAGGTAGGTAGCTCAAATGTTTGTTCCCATTAGAAATAGTAGCAGTCGTAAAAAGATACCATTTTTGTCTTTGCTCCAAATAAAGTAGCACTTTAGAAACACTCAGCATGGAATTTATTCTCTTCAATGCTGTGTGTAAGGAAATGTGTCAGTGTTATGCGTATAACCATTAAACCTTAGCTTTCCCTTAGGGCCTGAGTCCAGTAGTTTATTCATGTAGAGTTTTAAGCAACTTGCTCAACATTTGTTTCAGCATTTTAAGGAACAGATTACATTTTAGCCTACTGCTATGTTGGTGGTTATTTTTTAACATAACAAAGCTAACAAATATTTCTTTCATAATGGCCACTGGTAATGTGTTATTGAACTCGGATCAAGCTGTTATGAAAACACAGAAATTCTGAGTCCAGAAATGAGGGAGAAGTTGAATGAAACAAATGAGTCCCCATGCAATTATTTTAAGGTAGGTATACATATATGGGTGTGTGTGTAAGTAGAAATATGATGGCTGTTTACTACTCAGAAATAACAAATATAGTGTCACGGTTCAACAGCAGCAGAAATAAAATGCAGCTATTTCCATATGTTTCCTGAAGCACGGTAAATCAACATTGTGGAATATTTTGTAGGAAAGCAGGATGCCCAATGTATAATTCATGGAGTATGAACTAAAATGCAGCACTACAAAATATAATTTCTATATAACACACTATGATTAGTGCTGTATAACAACAATGCAACTGCAATGTTTTCATTAACACATTTTTCTACATGTGACCAGAAGTGTTTAGAATTAAAATACCCATGTATTTACCCAGAAAAAGTATTCTGATGTTCTCAAAACAAAATAGTTGTCTTTGCTAGTGCTCATAACCTTCAGAGATTTACCACAGTATTTTGCAGAAACCTATCTAGCACAGGCATTTTCTCCTTACAAGCTGTATCCCAGTATCTGTATCAGCCAACGTGACCTATTTTACTGGAGTCCCTTATTGCTCTTCACCGCAGAAGTATGTTAGATCCTTTGGGGGACAGAGATTCCTTCTCTCTTCCCAGCTTTCTCTTTGGCCAGTACTTTCCCATCTGCTTCCAGCTCTGGTAGGATAGTACATACTAGTGAAGGTTTCATGATGATGATCCTTTTCTCTCGCAGGAGAAGCCAGCAGGCAGTTTTGTGATGTTGATCTTTTCAAAACTTTTTCGTTCCTTCTGGCTAATGTGTGTAATGGGAAATACGTAGCTGACATTCCTGTCCATCTTTCTCATTTCAGCATCCTCTGAGTGTTTCCTATACATAAATGTCCCAAGAAAAGTAACAGTTTGAGCTTTACTTAGAAAGGCTCCTCTCAGCTCACATTTCAGGGGACTTGTACAGGTGCCTCTACTCCTTTCCATTTCCTTTCCATTTACAGATGTCAGGTGTTTTCTTGGTTCTTCATCTCTTCAGTTAGGATATACCTGGTCTGTTATCGGGTAATTTAACCTTGGATTGGCTAAACCGTCATCATAAAAAGCAGAAAAACTTTCCATGAGCTGCCTTTACATGAGTTATCATGGATGCATGTGGCTTGGCAGCGCAGTATTGGCTACTTCACCCTGACAGGGAGATACAACATTAAAACTTGAACAACAGAAGAATGTGCAGGGATAATTCCTGCAGCAGTCAAGAGGAGACAAACTGTCCAAAGTCAGAGTATTTTGTATCCAAATAATATTTATGTAAAAAAAATCCTTAGAGTATCGCTAAAAAGCAATTAGCTTTGTATCTACCTGGATTTTCCCATTATGCAGCTGGATCAATAAAATATTTGATTGGATCAGTGACACAATTCAACCAGTAAAATACATATTTTACTGGTTGAATTACTGGCAACTCATTAAATTGCACTGGTTGATGAGTAACATAGGCAGCTTGATTAGTGAATCATATAATATAATTAAATGACAAAACATGTAATAGACTCAAGAAGAAAACCTGATTCATTTGTAAATATCTATGATATTTAAGGAAACACAAGCATAAAATTGTCACTTCAAAAACTTTGATGCATTTTTAAAAATAATTTCTAAGACCGTTTGTAATGAAACAGCACTAAAAATGATTTTTTTCTATTAATAAAAAAGAATATTTTTTTTCATTCTATTTCTGTATACAAGATTTTCAAGGCCCAATGAAATCAAAAGTGCAGCAGACTAAGGGAGTAATTTAACAAAACTGGTAGAAGTTGTCCTGTTCTTCAGGAAAGTTCTAAAGACAAACTATGTTTAATTCATACTTTTTTTTCCTTTTTTTTTTTTCTTTCTTCTTTCTTTAGACATTGTTTCTTTACTTTTGAGAAACATGATTTTAGTCAGAAAGATTTTGGCTTTGTGTCATCTATCCATTTGATGTAGTCAAATTTGTTGTAATGAAGTTAATATTTCTTTATTTTTTTTTGCAGTTCCTGTGAAGGTGATGAAATGGAATTTGATAGTATAGACATAAACAAAATACAGTACATAATTTAAAAAAAGTTATCTAAATATATTTTTTATCAGTTCTGTTTTTCCTTTTCACCTTTGCAATAGAAAATCATTTCTGCTCAAAACTGTATGCATTTTAAACAGAAAATAGGGCACTAATAAAAGCATGTTACTTGTCTAGTATCACATGTCAGGTCATGAGCATAGCTGGCAACAAAATTCTGCTCCTCTGTACATAGTTCTGAGTAGCATCGTATCACCTCTTGGGGGATATGGTAATGGAAACAAAGTATGTGGGGAATTTAGTTAGATTAGATAAGAATTATTTTTTGGTTAAAATCTGTAAAGGCTTGTCTGAAACTCGTTTAGTGCGGGGAAAGAAAGCTCAAAGAGATTTTCGGGGACATTAGACGGAGAAGTTCAGCTTTGGAGAGAGAAATGGGGTTTTGATGGGAAAGATAAGCAAGAACTTGTGAGGTTTCCTGGACCTGTAGGTTCTCTCCTCTTTATTTGGATATTCTACCTCTTTGTTGCTGTTTTATGCAATTCCATGTTAATATTTACCCCCAAATGCTTAGTCTCTTCTGGTAGTGTTTCCTATCTACCTGAAACCCCTTTTAAAAGAAATAAACTTTCTTTCTGCCTGTGTTGACCTTATTCAGTTCCTTGGATTACATGGCATGCTGTGAAGGAGCCTCCGGTAAGGGAAAGGGAGAACACTCTGAATTGTGACTTCTTTCTGCTTCTGCAGGAGTTGTAGATGGTAGTGACTGTTAGCTTTACCTGGGATGAAAAGGGGAGGAGCAACAGTCACCTTTTCAAAGTGATTAGTAAATCCCTAATCTGTAAAGTGAGAAAGAAACTGCAAGAGAGAAAGTAAATAAATTTCATGGTCTTGGCCTTTTTCATTTTCTGACACTACTGTTAATTACAGATTTACTATCTTGTCTCTGTAATCTCACTAATCTATTCTTCCCCCGAAAAACATTTTCTAGACTTAAGGGACCATTGAAAAATCTAATAGATACAGAATCTTCAATATTAAAAAAAAAAAAAAATCAAAGAAATTTTAAGTACAACATTTCCATTTCAAAATACTTCAAAAGAAACACAGTTCAAGGTGCCTTCCAAAATACATAAATATTTTATGGCAGTCTTTGAAGTTATGAACCAGGAAAGTGTCTTTTAATAATGAGAGTGGCTATGACCCTATAATGGTACATGTATTTCTTGTTGAGGTGTAGTTTTGTAGCCTGATTTACATATTGTCAAATTTGCTTAAGGAACAGAATCATTTTTCTAGACTGCAATACTAACTGGCACCCAACAGAAACTTGCCTTGTTAGTCTGCCATCTCTTTTTTCCCCCCTCTTACTATAGTGACACACAATTTCTTTGAAGTAAACAGGCCTCATACAGTTAGATTTCAATATCACTATCTCTAATTATTTGTCTTTTTTAACACCTATTCCTATGCAACAGTATATTGCTGTCCTCGTTACAAGCAGGAATTCGTTAGATATAACGTTTACAACTTTTTCAGTAAACAGAAAAAATTATCTAAGAATAATTCAGACCTATATTGTTAATGAGCTGGAAATGTCCTGCTTAAGAAATAAAAATAAATCATGTCCTTTAACTTTCAACTGAATTGCATGATATATAGTTTCAGAGGTGCTTTGTAGGTAGAAAAAAATGTTGTTCTTCTAGAAAGAACCTGAAAATTTGCCATTCATCTCTTTATTCTGTGATACCATACAACAGTGCTGATGATTATTATGTCTGTTAAACAGTAACTATTGTTTATAAATGTGTCACCCATGTATTAACATTATTAATGTTTCTTTTGCAGGCACTTTGAATTTATAAACAAGTTTTTTTTCAAAACAGTCAAACAGTTTAAAACAGCAATACTTTGTTTTCTATTACAAGGAATCCCATTGTTTTCAATAAATCAAAATGAATTACATTTACCATTTCCCCTCCCTGATATCTAGCTTTGATATCTAAACAGCTAGAAAATGTTCTGAACTAAACCACTGGTTGTCATGTACATGTCAACTTAGGGCAGGTTTTTCCTTTCTGTGTATGTTCAGATATTTCATGACACATTTCCTTCTTCAAGGCAGTCCAAATGATTCCTGGTCTGTGCTGCTTCTCTTTATCCAGTGTTTCCTATCTAATTCATGGATAATAAAAAGAAGTCAAGTAAAATTTTATTTGTTTGGTTTGAAATACATAAAGATTTGAAGAAAAAATATTCCTAAGACAGTGCTTTTCAGCTTCTGTAACACCTTCTTTTTAATTCCATAAAAGAGCAACTGCCTCCTGCCACAGGTGGTGATTTTTGCTACTTTCATGGTTCCTCGTATCATGCCCCAGAATTGCTGCTTTTAGCTTGAGAAGAGCAGTTCAGAAAGTTAGTTTCACTTTTCAGTTTGAAACTTTTCTCAATAAGGCTACTCACTGTGCTCTCTGCTTTCATGGAAGACTTGAGTTCTGCAGTTCTAGTATGGCCTAAACAGTTTGTTCTTGTTTATTTATGCTTATTCTTTTGCTGGAGGCAGTCACTACAAAGCTTTTGATCACTGAAGCTTCCTTTAATCTCAGCAAGAAAACCTCAGAACTATTTACTCACCCTGCCACAATGCACTTAAGAGATTGTTGACTGACTGTCACAAGCTACTACATGCTAGCCTAAGCTATCAGGCAGGTGTCAATGCTAACCACCTCTCCAAAAGTCGTTCAAGATGACCATGCCAGTCTTTGTTGCATTTTTTGATTCCCTATTTCTCTGAAAAATACTAAAGATCTGAAACACATCAGACCAACACTTGTTACCTTGCACATCAGTTGTGAGGCTGCAAAACCAGCAGAAGATGCTTCAGCTTCAAAACCTCTGTTCCACAATGGATCACAAAGGACTAATTCACTAAAATGAGTTATGAAGAGAGTTTGACATATTCTGATCTTACCTATATTTTTTTTTTAATAAGTAGAAGAAGGATGAAGGTGATAGTCTCTTTTCATTTTCGCAATTATAGTAAAAACTTTTCCTAAAGATTTAATCTTTAGTCCACTCACCTGTATATTTGATTTCAAAGTATCTGTTCTAGCTATCAATGGAAAATCTACTAAAAAACCTGCCTTAGCATAAGCACAATATAGGTTTAGACCTTTGTTTCTTCTTGAGATGAGGAAAAAAAGACAATTCTTTCATTATTTCTGATTTATTTCTGACAGAGCATAAACTCTCAAGCATTCAACTGACCCTGAAGAAAAGTGCTGACAAATTAGGCATTTATTTTTGCCTTGTAGGTATCACCTATTGTGCTTTCTAAATGCTGTCGAGTATTTCATTAGCAACTTTTTACTTAACTAGGATATCTTCACTTATTCAGTTCCTGTTTTCAAAAATATAACTCACTATCTGCCATTTTTTGCTGCTACTAGCTAATGCTAAGTGTTTTCCTTTCCTTACAGAGAGATATAAAAATCATGTTAGATGCAATGAAATACAGTTGCTAGCCTCTGTTCTTGTTCATCTAAGTATTGAAGTGCATTATGGTAGAAAGTAAATTTGAATAGTTCGAAATAAAGTACTGAACATGTATCAGTTCCTTTTTTTTTTTTTTTTCTTTTTTTTCTTTTTTTTCTTTTTTTTTTCTTTCCCCTGAATTCTATCTCCGATGCTTGCAAGATATTGTTAGTTCCTCAAATAAATTTAGAAAATAATATGATGCTCAGTAGCATTTGTATTTGTATTAGCTCTAGAAAGAGTCTTGCATTTCATGTACTATCAATAATTCTCAATGATACAGACTTTTTCTAATATCTCAACAAATTTCCCTTCAGAATAAATTTGCAAGATGTTGTACATGAATATTTGAATGACTTATTAAACAAATACAAGAAACACTGATATATCTTTTGACTTTCCTATTTCAATTCCAGCTATATGTGTTTTACTTTATCAATTTGTTGTCCAGATTTACCAAAGTTACTTAGGAAATTAGTGATAGAATTACATCTGGATAATCAGGCTATTTTAAAAAAATTACTTTAAATGTAAATTTAAATTTAATTTTAACAATGAGTTCATATTTTGTTTTGGAATAAAAATTTTCGTTTTTACTATAATCAATGATTTTATTTGATTTGATTTTAGTAGCAAAACTAATTCTAGTTAGATAACTTGTCAAATTCCTTCTGTTCAATGGAGACAAAATATTGAAATAGCCTCTGTCTGACTTTGGAAAATATATTTGCCATCTTGATTAAAGCAAATTTAATTACCTGAGAATATAATTAATTAAATGATTGAGAAGTGGGATGTTTTAACATACTAATACAAAAGTGACATTTTACAGAGGTTTTGAAGGGTGTGCAGTCTACTTAGCTCTCATAGTTACTGTATTTTAGAAAGCATGTTCAAGAAGATACAATTATTGTTAGGAGTTATGCATTTTAAACTAAGAATTGTTGTTATGTAGTCATTATTGTCACAAATTTCAATCTTACTCCTTCTGCATTTTTTTACATAAAAGCTTATATGTGGTTTTTGCATGGAAAATTAAAACTATTACTTTAAAATGACAGTCTGAAGAAGAACTTTTAGTTCTCTGTGTTCAGATTATTTACTGAAACCTGTGGGCTTACTGATAGAGAAAAAAGTATCATCTGTAAGTTTAGCTTTGGAAGAATAAATTTTCTGCTAAATGCAGACTCATTACTTTTTTGAATATATATATTACTTCTAGAATTTCATGCTTCCTATTTCATATTTTGATTTATTCACTTTCTCTTTTTTTGTGGCTATAAAATCTGTTTTATGGTAATTACTTTCACCCTTAGAAAGTGGTAGTTATATTATTGTTATATTAGCTGGCTGTGAGGTAAGCAAATATTTTACAGTTTCTTTTATCTCTTATCCTGAATATGAGCATTTTTTCTATGAAGGAAACAGTTTTAAAATCTTTAATACTCTTTTTTTTTTTGTTTACTATGAAAGCATCTCTAGGCTATGTAGTATCCAGTGCATGCTTATTTATGTTTTAAGAATTATATTCAGAAATGAATATATATTATACTTGTCACTTGTAAAAAAAATTGTTTTCTAGATGTGATAAGAAAGTGGAAACTGTGAAACTTTAACTGAGCAAGGGAATGGAAACAAAATTATCAGACGACATGTGAAATAATATCTGTCTTAAGGAACACTATAAGCTATCACTGTGTTTCAGGTAGGTTTACAGTGGCTTTACTAAGCCAAGACAGCTATCTACACGCCCCTGTGGAGAGCTCAGATAATGTCTTTTCTGCTGCTGAGGAGAAAGCAGAACATTAGTCTGCACAGAAACATGGAAGATAACAATGTGATCAATATTAAAAAGGCAGCCAAATCAACAGTATAGATTCATAGGAAAGAGCATATACTGTACCAATTTACACAGTAAGTTTACATTTGCAATACTTTATCATTACATAGAATTTAGGGAATTGTAACAAAAATAGCCAATGGTATTGAAAAAGTTTTGCAAGAAGAATGTAAAGGATTTAAACCAGAAAAGTGAAGAAAGAGAATAGAATGTTAACTACATAAAATAATGAACTGCAGAGAAGATGAAATTAGATAACCTGATCTCCTTAGAAGATGAACAAAAAAGCATGTTCTTTTAAAGTAGAGGGTGATAAATTCAAAAGTGATGGAAATAAATACTTTGTCAGGCAATTAATGATTGCAATATTTAAGCTGTTAGCACAAGAATGTGAAAATTATTAACTACCATATTTCAACATTTAAACTGAACTTGATTTGCTGCAGATTAGGAGGAAAGATTTTTTTTCCACCTTGTTCTCTATGGCTTATGCCACCACTTCCTCCTCCCTCTCCACCTTTCCCAATTTGTTATACTTTGACTACTGAAGTGAAAGAATCTCCTGTCTGATTTAGCGTGGCAGTACTATTCTGTTTCCCTATTATTGCTTAATTTTATTTTTCATAATATAATTTGTCTTTTGCTGAAGAAGCTTTCTGAGCCAAGTATTTTGGTTTTATTTGGAACTTTCTGAATCAGAGTTCAGTGTCACTTTATCTTATTAATGCAGTATAGTAAAATGTTTGAGTGAGAATTTTCAGTAATGTTCATCAATGTAAAAAGCTTCCTATCTCTCTTTGGCTGACTTTCTTAATTAGGTTTTCTCTCCATTGCAGTACAAATCATATAAAATGCAGTCTGACAACATAAAATTATTCACACCCCTTAACTAGTATTAGCTTCTACTCTTTAATGGAGCTAATATCTAGGGTTTGAGAATTTGAGTGTTTTCATATAAGTGTTTCTGTGTGTTATCTAAACTTCAGCTGTAATCAATGAAAATCTAACCATTGCAATGGGGGAGACAGAGAGTGATTCAGCTCACCTTGAAGTGCATGCACAAAACCTTATTCAGATGCCAGAGATGTCCCGGGGAATCTTGCCTTGCCAAAAAGGAAAAGAACAGATATTTTGTAAGTCTTGTGTCGTATCTATTAATCCCATGTGGATGCATCAGATATCATAGGGCCCTAAAGACACAGCTATACAGGAGTACAACCCTCCAAGATTCACTTATGACATTGATAGGTCTCCACAGAAGGTAAGCTATCTAGCATTGTATAAGTTTTGTGTGGCAAGATTTTGGTAGCTGGAGGGATACAGGGCTGACTTCTAAGAGAAGCTGTTAAAAATTTCTCCTGTGTCAAATAGAGCTAGTGCCAGATGGCTCCAAGATGGACCCACTGCTGGCCAAGGCTGAGCCCATCAACAATGGTGGTAGCACCTTTGTGATAACATATTTAAGAAGGGGAAAAAACTAGGCAACAGCAACTGGAGAGAGAAGTTAGAATACTGTAAAGAAACAACTCTGAAGACACCAAGGTTAGTGAAGGAGGGGAAGGTGTTGCTCCAGGTGCCAGAGGAAAGATTCCTCTGCAGCGTGTGGTGAACACCATGGTGAGGCAGGCTGTCCCCTTGCAGGTCGTGAAGGTTAATGGTGAAGAAGATATCCACACGCAGCCTGTGGAGGACCCCACGTTGGAGCAGCAAGATGCATCTGGAGGAAGCTGTGGCCCTGTGGGAAGCCTGTGCTGGAGCAGGCTCCTTGCAGGATCTGTGAACTCGTGGAGACAGAAGCCCACACTGGAACAGGTTTGCTGGCAGGACTTGTGACCGCATGGGGGACCCACGCTGGAGCATGCTGTTCCAGAAGGACAGCACCCCATGGAACTGACTCATGCTGGAGTGGTACATGGAGAATCATAGAAATACAGAATGGTTTGAGTTGAAGGGACCTTAAGGATTATCTAGTTCCAACCCTCTCGTCCTCATCATGGGCAAAGATGTTTGCCTCTAGACCAGATCCAGAACTGTAGCCCATGGGAAGGACTCACATTGGAAAAGTTCATGGAGAATTGTCTCTTGTGGGAGGGACTGTGCACTGGAACAGGGGAAGAGTGTGAGTAGTCCT
>NW_008586448.1:0-15991 GCF_000691845.1 Merops nubicus | reverse complement strand
AAGAGTGGCACAGATGTGATGAACTGACTGCAACTCCCATTCACTGTCCCCCTGTGCTGCTCAGCGGGAGGCAGAGAAACACAGGAGTGAAATTAAGCCCAGGAAGAAAGGTGGGGTGGGAGGAAGGTGTTTTAAGATATAGGTTTTATTTCTCATTATTCTAGTCTGATTTGATGGGCAATAAACTAAATTGATTTTTCCCGAGTTAATTCTGTTTCACCCATGACAGTAATTGCTGAGTGATCTCTCCCTGTCCTTATCTTGGCCCATGAGCCTTTCCTTACATTTTCTCTCCCCTGTCCAGCTGAGGAGGGGAATGACAGAGCAGCATTGGTGGGTACCTGGCATGCAGCCAGGGTCAATGCACTGCAGGCACACATTTGGTCACCTACAGATAGGAGCACAAACCTGGCTCTGAATCTCATGTTAACTTTTTTGCTTGAGAGGCTACAGCCTGTGCACATGATTCTACATCTGGCAGGGAAAGAGAGGTGAAGGCTGAGAAAGTGGGCTGGGACAAAGGTTTTGCAGCCATTGGAAACATAGAGGTGCTACTTTACTGTTTCGGGTACTGTTTTTATTTGTACAGGATAATAAAGAATGGAGACAACAGGGTTGTATTTAACTGATAAAGGCAGTTTAACTCCTCTAAGGAAACAAAACCAAAATAAAAGCCCCAAACCACTTATTTTTCTTGAGCAATGGAAACATATGACAAACATATACTACAAACACAAGATTCTACTCCTATACTGTAATTTAAGTCAACATTCTGATACAGAGGTCTTCTGTGAAACATGTTAATTTTATTTTTGTTCAGAATTGATTAACAACTGTTCTTTTGTGTATTTCTGAAAAGGCTTCTGTTATGAAGCTAAGACTCTATTTGGACTTTCCCAGGAATAGTGCCTGGGGGTGTGGACATATCAAAGAACTTAATGATATTCCAGAAATATGCAATCACTTTCTATAAGCTTTCATAATTATAAAATAAGAAAGTTATATTGTATTAAAGATTGCTCTGAAGTACCATTATAAGTTTATTGATTCAATTCTCAGATCTAATAGAGTTAATTTTCTATTTCATGATACACACATATCTACATGAAATGCTGAAAACTGTACAAAGCCACTTGTTCAAAATATTCAGATATAATTTTCAGTGCCTTCATAACTGATACGAATAATTACTGATAATCAGTTTTATCAAGTGCTTCATAAAACAGAAACTGATATTTGTAAATTTTACACTCCAGTATCTCAGTTTTCTCCATCTGGAAAACAGTGTCAGTAGAGATGAGATATAGGTTACTTAATTAACATGATGAAAGAGTTAATTTGGAGGAAACAAACTGAATTTCAGGTACCTCTTGGCAGAAAGTCCTTCTGTGAGCAGTTGAATAAAATTTAAAACGATTTTAGACATTTAAGCAAGTTTCATGCAACAGAAATGTATTTCTCTTAGTCAAAGACTCCTGGAGCAAGTGGAATTCAGTGTTGGGGAGCTGAAAAGTGCACACATTCAGCGTGTGGGTCGAAGAGCAGCAGATGTTGATTGCTACCATGATGGCACATTGGTAGCAATACTGCACCAATTGAGACTTCTTTGTTCCCATCCGTGAGCTTGTTCGTTAATTGAAGAGCCAAGGAGTGAGCAGAAAGATTCTCTCATCCTTTAGTAGCCCTATATGGCTTGTGCAAAAGTCTGATGAAGAGAAGAGGTTAGCAGCGGGGCATTGTGGTCTGAATGAAGTCATACCACCACTGAGAGCTGCTGTATTGGACATGCGAGAACTACAATATGAACTGGAGGCCAAGGCAGCCAAGTAATTTGCCGCAAGTGATATTTCTAATACCTTTTTATCTATTCATTTGGCAACAAAATGCAGGCCATAGTTTGGCCACAGTCCTACCATTTCTCATGGGTTGATCCAGACTACAGTATAATAGGGTAATGACCCTGAACAATGTCTGCAATACATGAATGACATAATTGTGTGGGACAACAAAGCTGAATAAATGTTTAAGAAGGGAAAAAGAATAATTCAGATTATTGTAAAAGCAAGGTCAAAGGAGCTAACTAAGAGCTCTGGTTCTTGGGAATCAAATGGCAACTTGTGAGCCCTCTCTATTGGATAACTGTAAACAAGAACTTTTTTGAGTATGGCCTTGAGCAAAAGCAAGACTTTGAGAAAATCAAACAGAAGATAGCTTGAGCAGTACCCTTGGACACATCCATACAGGACCAGTTATGCAAAACATACTTTACACTGTAATTGGGGAGCATGACATCACCTGGGGCCTCTCGCACACCAGGAGAAACCAGAGGTCAACCTCTAGAGTTTTTTGAGTCAGGGGTATCAAAGCCCACTACACCTCAACTGAAAAAGTGAAACTAGCAGAATATGAGGGAATTCAAGCCATTTCAGAAGTTTTTGGAACAAAAGTACAGCTCCTCTTGGCACCACAATTACCTCTGTTGCCTGGATAGAAAATGTTGCTGTAAAGATGTCATGAAGACACCATGCTCAAAAAACTCACCACTGTAGAACACTGAAACAACAAACAGGTAAACCTGGCTGTCAAAATCAAAGTGACTTAGATGGATCTGGACTGGGAGTGTAAGGGTGAACTATTTGCAGCTTGATGGACCCATGAAACATCAGAACATCTAGGGAGAGATGCAAAATACAAACGGACTCACGATCAAGGACTGCACCTGACCATTAAGGCCATCACATGTCATCCATGAATGTGAAATATGTGCCTCAATCAAGCAAAACATGCGAGTAAAGTTTCCCTAGAACACACTGCAGTTCAATATGGTGAGGTTTGGCATATTGACTATATTGGACTACCATGAATCTGCCCTGGCAAGAGATAAGCATTCAACATGGTGGAACTGGCTACCAGGTGGCTAGAAACATACCCTGTAGACTACACTACTGCCTGAAACACCATCTTGGGCCTTGAAAGGCAAGTTTTCCTGCAGCATGATACCCCAGAGAGAACTGGGTGAGATAACAGGATTGATTTCCAAAATAACTTCATAGACTCCTGGGCCAAGAAACATAGCACTGATTGTGTGTATCACATCCCCTATCACCCACAAGTCACTGGAAAGGTTGAGTGATATAATAGACTGCGAATGACTACACATAATAATAGACTACATAGCAAGTGTTGGGCATGGGAGCATGGAAGCACTGGTATATAAATTTAGCAGCACTCAGTGGATTAACACCATAGGATTTGCTAAAAAAATCGAGTTCTGCCCACAGCCCCTACATACTGTGGAGGGGTAAGTGCAGCAATGATCAAACCAATTTAATATTGCTGCTCAACTATCCAACATGCTGCTTATCCTGTCCTGAGTCATCACCTTGACAGATGGGGCCCAAGACATTGTCTGTCTTTATGGACATTTTGGGAAGTGGCAGAGGCCTATGGAATGGGAAAATAGTACCTAGCTATCTGTTAAGGGACAGAGGATAATGGTTAATGGGAATGTATAAATCTGTATGTTGGATGTAAAGATGGTTTTAGTATGTACTGTAAGTTTTAAGTGTTAGTAAAACTCAGCAATGAGACACAGAAACAACAGGATGACAGAAGATAGATAGATATATAAAATTATATGAGACCTGAGTGTGTTGCAAATGATATGGAATAAGGACTGGAGATTGCACTAGGTATGGCTGGAATGGAGTTAACTTTCTTCATAGCAGTTCACATAGTTCTGTACTTTGCACTAGTGGCTAGAATGATGTCGATGAAGCACCTGTGTTTTGCCTGCTACTGACCTGTGCTCACACAATATCAAGGTTCTCTGTGAAGTTCCTCCTCACCTCACAAAGACTGGCAGGCTGAGGTGAGCATGAGGTTGAGAGAGGACATACCTGGGACAGCTGATCCAAACTGACCAAAGGGGTATTCCGTACCATATTGTGTCATGCTCAGTAATAAAAGCTAAAAGAAAGGAGTGGAAGGGGGAAGATTAATTGTTAAGATGTTTGTCGTCTGAAATACTCACTATGCATACTGAGGTCCTGCTTCCCAGGAACTGGCTGGACACTACCTGCTGATGGGAAGTAGAGAATAAATCTCCTTTGGTTTCACTTTCCTTCAGCTTTTTTTTTTTTTTTTCCCCTCAATAAACTGCCTTTACCTTGACTCTCATGCGGTTATTTTTTATTTTTCGTTTTATTTTCTCCTCCTGTCCTGCTGAGGAGACATGTGAGAGAGGCTTGGTAGTCCCCTGGCAGCCAGCCAAGGTTAATCCACCACAGTAGCTCTTGAATAAAGAGAAGGACAGATAGTAGTCCTTTTCTAGGGACCTGTAGCCTCTGATAGACTGCTCAAATAAATCTTGGAGAAGCCCCAGTCCTTCATAGCTCTCTGGTAAAATAAATCTTTCCAAAAAGAAAGCTGCCTTGAAAAGATCATGTTAGTTTTCTTCAAGTCCTTTTAATATTTACTGCAAAGAAAATACCAAAAAAAAAAGAATTATTTCTTCTTTCTTTTTTTTTCCTAAACCACATACTTATAAAATGCTATGAAACTTTTATCAAATCTCACATCCTATGTATCAGGCCTACTGAAATATCATGCTAGTGACAATGTTGAACTTTGAACTATCTTACTATAGTAGCACCTTCCCTTTGCCTGTATTCAGGCTATCATCTGAGTGAAAAATTAGCTGTCTTCATGTGATCAGTTGGTTTTAATGTGTGAATGATAGTACTGTACTCGCTGACCTAAATTTGTCAGCTTAACACAGCCAATTACTAATTATGTATTTGGTATTAACTAACCACTGTACACAAATGTAACTTCATATTAATTGGGTTGCAAATGTGGCTGAGGAACCTCAGTTTACACTGAAACATGCTGTTCCTGCCCCATAGACATAATCAAGGCCAAGACAGAGGTATAATGGATGCCATGGTGGGTCAAGATGTCTGGGGTGTGAGGCTGGGTTCTAATTTGTGATGTTGAGGAAAACGGGTTTGATGATGGCAGAAGAGATGACTTTAAGTGGTGGGAGGCTGAGGCAAAAATGAGAGGAGGGGAGGAACAAGTGAGGCCCCATCCCTGTGGGTCTTTAAGGCCAGGCTGGATGAGGCTCTGGGCAGCCTGATCTAGTGTGAGGTGTCCCTGCTCATGGCAGAGGGGTTGGAACTGGGTGATCCTTGTGGTCCCTTCCAACCCTGACAGATTCTGATCTGTTTTATCAGAGGACTTAGTAGTATTGGCTTAATGGTTGGAGTTGATGATCTTGGAGGTCTCTTCCAACCTAAAGGATTCTAGGATTCTATGTGGCTAAATGGGCGCAAGGCAGGGAACAGACCAACTGTCTTTGCCTTTCTTGATGATGCATTTGCAAACAATTGCTTACAGCTATTGCTGGCACACCTGGAAGTTCAAGCATTACAAAGGCCAACAAATATGGAAACCTTCTATGCCTCTGCTTTTCATTGAAAAATATGAGCTTTATTCTGAAGTTATTTTTGAATGTAAGGTGGTGGTGATTTAATATGGCTTGTAACTCCAAATTAGAGGCTAAAAAAACTTCATAACTTTGTTTCTTCTTCATCTGCCAGGTCTGCTTGGAGACTCTTCAGCCACTGTAAATTGTTTGGTTGACAATGTGTTTTAGTCTCAAAGAGGCAAAATAAATTCAAGTATTAATTTGGCGTGACAGGCAATTTTCTTTCTTGACTGTATTGCAATGTTACATAGACATTATTTATCCTCAACAGTAACTTTTTAATATATACTTCATAGTCTCTTTGAAACAACTTAATTGATAGAGATAAATGGATATAAATTCATACAATTTTTAATTTCTGACTATATCTTTACCAAATTTAAAGAAAAAAAAAGGAAATAAAATATGAGTGATAAAGATGCTCAACTTAGCTTTTTCTAAACTTCTGTGTTAGGTTTAAAAAATCACTTGTAAAAAAGAGTGATATAAGCTCTTCTAAAAGGTATGACATGGTGCTATGTACAGGAAACTCCGTATTAAAACTCTTTACATTCAGACAAAAACTTGTTGAATTCAAACACTGATAGAATATGTAGTAAATACGTATATTTTAAAATCAAATGCCTTCACTTCTTCATTTTCCATCTCTTTAGCCATATGTTAGGAAAAAATGTTGAATTATTAATTCATCATTTGGCAAGCTTAACAAACTTGTGTTTGCAAAACTTAGATTGCAAGGCAAAGATATCAGCAGGGGGAAAAACGTAGTTTTTAACTAAACAGTGTACCTTAATTATGCATTGTTCATAGATGTTGTTCTTTATTGGCTTGTTTTTAATTTTAATTCTGTTAATGATTTCAACTGGAAAAAAACAAGTGTGTCATGATGATTTGATAGATGTTCTGTGCGGAAGCTTAAAACATGGATTTAGCAATGCTTTAAAAACCTGAATCTGTTTTTGACAGCAAAATCTCTGTGTCCTGAAGTCTATGATGCCAATCTTTTGGAATAATTGAAAATGCAAGATGACAACAGTCCTCTTTTTTGACACATTAATAATCAAAAGTACTTAGAAGCTGTGTATAATGAAAAGAAGTTATGATATGAGGTTGGCAGTCACCATGTGCATTCAAGAAAAAAATATTTAAAGATATTGTTATTAATATGTTGCTTTTATTCACTTTATTCAAATTACTTTTAATTTTAAAGACTAAGTCAACAGAAGTTTTCTGATTTTGTTGACGGTATCCATCCAAAGTTCTTCAGGGTCTATAGAAACAAAGCAATGACCATGGTTTTAAGATATTTTAGTTATCCTAAAAAAAAAAAACCCTAATTTTTTTTGTCAAGATTCCTGCATTAGGCTGGAAGAGAATTAAAAAGCATGGTCCTCTGACCTACTGAAATTGGATGTAGATGTTTGTTAGAAATGGGAAACCTAATAATAATCTGTTAATAGAATTCTGTATGTGCTTGAGGCAGGACATACTCAAGACATTCTGCACACAGCAGACCAGAGGATTTTTTTTTTTCCCCCAAAAGTACCAATCAATACTCCTTTGAAGAACTTAATAGTCATATTGTATTGCTAAAAATGTTGATATGTCTGTTTGCATGTTTATATATATATGAATGATTTCAAATGCTTGTGTCTTTGTCAGGAAATTGGAGGTTTTAAAATGTAAGTTTAGGTTTGGGGAGTGGTTGTGTTGGTTTTGTTGTGGGCCTTTTTTTTTTTTCTTTTTTGGAGCAAAGCAAAAAAGATCCATATTTATTGTTCTCCCTTAGCTATGAATATGGTGCATGATGTATATGTTGTAATATTGTCAAATACCTTTGGTGTGTTAAATTAGAGCTCAATAGCTATGAGAAATATTACTGTATGACTTTCTTCAGAGAGCTTTTATAGAGACGCTGCCTGCATAGAAATAGAGTCAGGACCCTGAGATATAAAAAAGTGATACGCTAATGATATGTGCACTGTGTCTGAAGAATTTAGCTGAAACATGAATGGTTCTGCCTTTAACTTCATTAGTGCAGTAGTTATTTATGTGCATTTCATGTTCAGCACATTTTTATAGTGATTATGAGCTCTCTGTTCATTACTATGGAGAAAAATACACTGGTTTGATTTACCATTGTGCTCTAGGAGAAAGTAAAAATTATCTTAAATTCTTATTTAATTGTCATCTTCTGCTAAGGCCAAAGCAGTTACTCCTTTCTTGTTCTGGAGAAAAATGGCTACACAGTTTGTTGTTATACTTAGCAAGAAGTCTCTGGGATCTCCTTTATGGTTCTTCAAATTACAAAAATTATTCCAAGAATATTTCCTCTTCTTATTAATTATAACAATGTCCCAATATTTCCCTTGTGGTTGATAAGCTCTAGCTTAATAAGCTTGACTCAGTCCTCAGCTTTTCTGACAAAGTGGAAATACATATTTCAAATTAACTGTTTTATCATAAATTAAACAATATTTTTTTTCTCCTTAACTTCAGTAATTATTGCAAAGGCAGTGCTACTACTTATTTGTAGCAGGATCTCCCTTCCCTTCTGCAGAGGAAAAACCTTATTTTTAACTTGCCATTCACCACATTTATTCCTGTAGATTCATTAGTAAAATAAAAACTGTTATCTTTTACTTTCAAGTAAATTAAGGCTAAATTATTTTTGGGTTAAGTAAATTAGGATTTAGAGACTTTGTATGGATACTCTGCTCCAAAGTCCCTCACAGCAAGATGATTGATACCAAAGCACAAAATAAAGACTAAGCCAGAATGCACCAGAGATGCACTTTTTCTACTCAGGTGACAACTAACTAATCCTCAAGTATATCTTGCATAAATCTGAAGTCACATTTCTAGCCTGAGAAAAATGTTTTACATCTAAATGATAAAATACTTCAAATCTCACCTCTATTCCTTCATTCTTCTTCAGCACAACAAATAAATTGTGTGGATACTTGATTAAAGTTCTGGAAATATAATCCATGTTATTTCTCTAACCTGGAGATAGAATATAGTTTGATTTGTGTTTGACCTTTTTGAAGTGTCTTGTAGTGATGGAAAGAAAAATAAATTACAGATGATCTGTGATATTCTGTCACTTACACATAAATAACTACCTTCAGAAGGTATCAGTCTGAATTAAGGGCTCTCTCTATATGTTGAAGTATTTAGTTTGAGAACTTTTATTTGGGTTTGATAGTAGATTATTCTTGGGATCATTATGCTCTCTACTATCCCTGAGACCAGTCAAGGAAAAAGAACCAACGAAACAAGACTGTGCAATTAATTGACTTTTTGGTTCATTGGCTGTGCAAAACAATTGTGGAAACAATCAGGTCAACCTGAAGTTAAATATTTTTCCTTTTCATAGTGGAACAGACAAACAAAGTTTTGAATGTGTTACATATTTTTATTTTCTTGAAATTAGTACTGATTACTTGTGTTAGACTCTAAAATTTGGTATTTCGGTTAACAAGTAGTCCTTCGATGATGCTAATGCAGATATGTCTTACTCTTTTTATTGCAGTGACAATAGGAAGAAGGTCATCACTGCTATAACTATGGCTTTTCAAAAGTGTGTAATTCAGCTCTATTTCCATAAGTTGTATTTTTTGTATATTTCTATTATTACAAAATATTTGATGATGCAGTAGCCTTATCATACTACTGTCATAGTAATTATGAATAAAATTCTCTTCCCTTAAGGAGCTTTTTTTCCTTTATTAAAATGCAACTCTATTAATCATAACTTTGACAGTTTAATGCTTGGATTGCAGCATTAAGATGTAATTCATTAAAATTTGTTCTAGGCAGTGTGAGTCATGCAGTAAAATATTTATTACTGCTTTCAGCACTTCTGGCAGAAAACTGAATTTAAAAAAAATAAAGAATTATCATATATGCCTTACATATTGATGATATCAGCCTCTAAGAAAAGTTACAGGAATGTGTGATACAGTCTATAATACGGCAGTCGTACTCCACCATTCTTCATGTCTTCAACTTCAAGATTTTACCAGAATCATCTAGTCCAAGTATCTATCCCTCTTTTCATCCACTGAAAGGGACTAACTGAGGTTTTTAAAGCTGTATCACCTGTCAGTGTTAAGATTATCATTTTAGCCAAAGGTGCCTATCAGTGTTATTTTCAGGCAGAGGGATAACATATGAGAGTATGAGCAATTCAGGAGGTTTTAGGAGTACATTGATGGAAAAATCCTAACACATGTATCTGAGCAGCCAACAAGGAGACAGACTTTAAGTGATATCACACATAGAAACAAAGAAGGATTGTTTGGCTTGTGAAGGCCAGTGCAGCCTTGGCTGCAGTGACCATGAGAGGAGTTCAGGATTCTGAATAGAAGAAGCAGGACTAAAGTCAGGATCGCACACAGGGACTTCAGAAGAGCAGCCTGTATGCTCTTCAGAGATATGCTTGAAAGAAACTCACGGGACACTGTCCTGCAGAGAAGAGAGGTCCAAAACAAGTCATTAATATTGAAAATGGAAATCAAACAATGGCAGGAGGAGGCCTGCATGGGTGAACTAGGATGTCTGAGTTAAACTCAAATATAAAAACGAAGTGTACAAGAGGTGGAAGCACAGGCAAGTAATTCAGGAGTAATGCAGAGATGTTGTTCAGTTGTGCCAAAGTGGGATTAGGAAAGCCAAGGCCTGCATGGAGTTAAACCTTCTAAGGAACGCGAAGGGCAACAACAAAGGATCATACAAATAAAAAGGCTGAGGTACTCAAAGCTTTCTTTGTCTCAGCCTTTACTAATAAGGCCAGCCTTAAGCAATCCCTGGCTGATGAGACCAGGGAGGGAGTTTGGAGCAAGGAAGACTTTCCTGTGGGTGGAAAAGTATCAGGTTAGAAAACATAAACAAGAATGACACCCACATGTGCACAAGACATGATGGGATGATGTGAGTGCTGAGGGAGCTGACTAATGCTATTGTGAGGCCACTCTTGATTGTCTTTGAAAGGTTACAGGTGATTGCATGGGGTTCCTCAGAAGCAGAAGAAAGCAAATGTCACTCCTATCTTCAAGAAGGAGTAACAAGAGAATATGGGGAACTACATGAAGGTCAGCCTCACTTTGACTGAAAGGTGATGGAACAATGAATCCTAGAAACTATTTCCAAAATGAAAAGGCAAATCATGCTCAAGCAATACCATAGTCTTCTACAATGAGATGACTGGCTTGGTGTCTGAGAGGAGGACAGTGGATGTTGTTTATCCTGACACTGTCTCCCATAGTATTCTCACAGACAAGTTGATTAAGCATAGACTGGGAGGTGGACAACGAAGTGGACTGAAAGCTACCTGAACATCTAGGACTAGAGAGCTGTGGTCAGTTGCACCTGATCCAGCTGGAGGACAGTTCCAAGCAGTTTACCCCAGTGTCTGAGACCGAGTTTCAGCATCATTAATGATCTGAATGATGGGTCAAAGTGAACCCTCAATAAGTTTGCTTATGAAACAAAACTGGGAGCAGTAAATGATATACCAGAGGGCTGAGCTGCTGTTCCAGTTCAAAAGAGAAAGGGAACTACTGGAGAGAGTTCAACAGAGGCTTACATAGATGATTAAAGGACTGGGACTTCTCTCTTACAAAGAAAGGCTCAGAGTCCTGGGTCTGTTTAGCCTGTGGAAGATTGAGAGGGGATCGTGTCAACATTTACAAATATCTCAAGGGCAGGGGTCAAAAGATGGGGCCATTTTCTTTCCAGTGGTGCCCAGTGATAGGACAAAGGACAATGGAGACAAACTGGAACACAGAAAGTTCCGCCTGAATGTAAGGAGAAACTTCTTCATGGTGAGGATGACAGAGCACTGGAACAGGCTGCTCAGAGAGGTTGTGGAGCCTCCTCTGTAAACTTCCAAAACCCACCTGGATGTGTTCCTGTGCAACCTGCTCTAGGTGATCCTTCTTGGTTGGAGGGTTGGACTACATGATCTCCATAGGTCTTTTCCAACCCCTACCGTTCTGTGACTCTGTGAAGTGCAAAGTCTAGGACTGGAGGAAAAGTAATGTACCACTGGATGATGACAGGCTGTGAAGAAGTTTTGTAAAGACCCCGCTCATGCTGTTGTGTATCAAACAGATCATGAGCCAGCAACGTGCATTTGTGGCAAAGGCCAAAAGTCTCAGGGCTGCACCAGACAGGGCACTGCCAGCAGGCCACGTGATCCTTCCTCTCTACTGAACCCTCATGTGGCTGCATCTGGAGTGCTGGGTGTTGCTCTGAACTCCCCAGCACAAGAGAGGAATGGTCATACAGGAGTGAGTTCTGTGGAGGGCCCTGAAGATGATGAAGGGACTGGAGCATCTCTCATATGAGGAGAGGCTAAGAGAAGTAAGGCTGTTTAGCCTAAAGAAGACTCAGGGGTTATCTTATCAATGCATATAAATTCCCAATGGGAGCAGTAAAGAAGACAAGAGTCAGGCTCTTTCCAATGGTGTTGAGTGAGAGGATAGGAGGCAATGAGGGCAAAATTTTGTAATGTGGGTGATCAAATCCCCAGTCAGATTGCTGACGAAGGAGTCTCCGTCTAAGAAAACAGAGACTCCTCTGGACAGAGCCTTGAGCAACCTGCTTTTGGTGACCCTGATTTGACGAGGGGCATTGGACTAGATTGTCCCCAGTCATTCCTCACAGCCTCAGTGACTGTGTAATTCTGTATGCTACTTCTGATTTGGTGTATCTTCCCATGAAGAAAATATTCACTTTTAAGTGATATAGGTATAATAGACATTTTATGGGCTATATTTGAAAACTCAAACTTTATACTTGTCCTGGTTTGAATTAGAACAGAACTAATTCTGTTCAGTAATTTTCAGTTAAGTGTCTTCTAACTAATTGCACTTTCTGAATCATGGCAGATTTTTGCATTGTCTGCTTTCAACAGCTATAATGCTTCATGTTTTCATAGTTACTACCAAGGATTGGTATACAGATCAAGGTCACTGCTAAATCTTGTGTACCACGTTGGACATGCAAAAAGTAAAAGGCTGCAGTTGTGGGGAAGAGTGGACAAGACAGGTGACCCTAAACTGACCAGTGAGTTATTCCATTCTATATAAGTCATACTACGTATAAAGCTAAGGAATCACAGGGGTCAATTTTTCTTCTTCAATAGCTGACATGTGAGAGGACTCTGTCCATTCTGCCTTCACTCCCAATCCTTATGTTCCTGAATCCAGTTACAGAATCCAGCTCCTGAATTTGTTTCCCATCTTCCGCTGAGTCCACTCAGGGAGTCCCCCAGTGCCTGCTCCACAACATCAGTGGTTATGATGACGTAATTGCCATAAAGGGGGTTGGTTTTGTTATTGGATTTGTATATATTTGTATATATCCCATTTTATGATTATTTTCATTAAAACTGTTATTAGTTCTCTTTTCTAAACAGTAGGTCTCTATCCCTTATTCCCTTTTCCCATTTGGGAAGGGAGAGGGATTGTTGTGGTCTGAGGCTTGGAATGGGGGCGTGACCTTCCAGCAACTGGGAGGACCCTGGGTTGGGGTGAAACCATTGTATTCCCTCCCCTTCCCACACACACTCTGATAAGAGGCAGGGAGTGGGTGCTAATTTCACTCCTGCCCTGCAGCTCGGAGAGGGAAGTTGTCCTTTCTCTCCGTGGGACCTTGGAACCATTTCTGAGGGTTTTGTATATTTTATTTTTTGTATTTTTTTCCCCTAATCTTTGTATATATTATTTTCCTTACCTCCCTTTTTCATTTTCTGTTCCTTGTTAAACAATAGAGTTCATTTTTTTTTCCAAAGTGTCTCTCTCTCTCGGGGGGGGAGAGGCGAGTACATAGTTCTGTTCCGTGTGGGTCCTGCCCTGAACCCCTTTTTACACGGAACCAGGACAGGGATTAATAGAGAATAAAACTTGTCTAGTGGACAGCTCAATCCTAAAGCTTGATAATACTGTTTAACTGGAGGTTGATCCAATGCTCAATGCCTTTCCTTTCAAATCAGTAATATAAAATGTGAAATTAATTCCAACAAAATTCACTAACACTGGAAGCAGCAACTTGTTCTTAAATTTCACAGCATTTTAACTAGCTGAGTTAGAATTACTTCCACCACAGGCTGAATCAATCTGAGCTGCTTCCTACTTTCCTTCTTCACTGCAATTGCAACTCCAGTTGCAAGTGCCTTCTCCCTTTTTTGGTTAGTACTGGTGCTTCTTTATCTTTCAGTAAATTGATTCAAAATGCCAAACTGTAAGAAACCTAACCCAGTAGAAAAAAAAAATAAATTGTTTTATGTCAAGAAAAATAGACTGGCTGATTTCTGTATGAAAGGCAAGGCTTTATGTTATAATTTTGTATTTATAAGGCACTGACTTACAAGTCCAGAGGTGTGTTATATGAATACAGAACATTCTGTCCCAAGGAGCTTGAAGTTTCAAGTCCACTCTGGTTCCCACCTGTCCCCACCTACAAAATGAATTGATTCCATTACCTTTTCAGAAGTTTACACACCCTCTAACCCTGTAACTCTGCTAGGCTCTCCAATATCTGACACCACTGACTTCTAGTCAGGCCTTACTCTCAAAAATTGGCTTGATCTACTCAATCTTCTAAACAGAATAAATAAACAAAAGTAAAAGTGTATTCAACAGGGTGCACTGTTGACTGGGTGATACTTCAAGGCTTTTATGTCCAAATGAAATAGTTTACTCACTTGTAGCTTAGGTAATCTATCTTCACAAAAATTAGAAGGTTGTCAAGATAAAAAGAACACCACTCTTATTGTCTCTTAAAATATTTATCTTGAAAGAGGTGATTTTTAAAGGACAGTAAAGCATAAGTTCTAGTGATCCATTTAAAATTACGACACTGCAGAGAATTATTTGTCAGAAGGAGAGAGAGGAATGTTGTTATTGCTTTTTGCATGGAGTGACTCTTGCTCTATGAAACATCATTTACAGTTCAAGAAATAAATCAGCTGGGTTATGCTCTTGCAGACAGCCTTCTCTTTCAAACAATATGCTACTAGGTTATTTCATTAGTGAGATATACCCTCTGATGTGTTGCATGTTTTCACACAATTTGTGCTGATTAGATATTAGAACAAAATACATAAAAATTATGAAATAATGAATAAAGTATTTTTATTAATTGTTGACAGTGTTAAAAGGAGGAACACACTTAAGTTTTATATATTTATTAACTTTCTAATATTTTTATTCAAGAATGTTTAAATACAAATGAATTTTTCTATTTAATTTTTGCAAGAGTCAAAGAAGATACAGACAGGCAGTTAATATCAGGAATATTTCACTTTGGCAATGAAAATAAACTTAGTTTTGAAGGCCAGTCCCTATCCTTGATGTATACTCTGAACAGGTTTTACAATCTGTGGCATCTATTTTTAGTCATTATTATTCTACTAGTGCTTTGATGCTCTATGATTGGATATTTGTATTTGTGCCAAGGCCTTTTTAATTTAATGAGAAAATAAGAAAAAGAAAAAAGAAAAAAAACCCAAAACTTTACTTGATATTGGGAATTTATTCTCAGTGTTTTCTCCCTGAATCAATTATGGGAGTTTTTGTATTAATTATGAATTTTCTTTGATTTTCTCTCTTCCTAATAGTAGCAAATTGAGTGAATTTTCTTTTCTGATTTGTACTTAACAGAGACTGTGACACAGTTGCACAAAACTGAATCAGAAAGGTTTCAATTTGCTGAAAAGACAGAAAATTTGTGTATCATACTGCTTCTGCAATAAGGAATTAACTCTTAGTTGCCAGTAAGAGTACATTAGCAAATTTATATATAAGTGAGGAATTTCTAGCCTAAGCATTCTTCCAAAACTGAAACTGCTTCATGGTTTGGAGACACAAAGAAATAGTGACATTATATGGTTTCTATCTAAACCAAATCTGTGAGCACTTAAGCAACAAAAAAATCTTGGCATCACTGGTATTAATTTACACATGTGCGTGTTTAGAGATGCAGAATTTATTCTAAAGGTGCTGTACACTAGTCAAATACATGTAAGTGTTGTGGTGAGCAGAGCCCGCCCTAGGCAGAGATCGACGTGCGGAAGATCTCGCGATGTAACGGAAAGCTCAGACTGCCCAAGAGGGGCCTTGTGGGCGTGGCTTGTCATATATAAGGAATTGCAGCAACGCAATAAAAGCCATTTGCAGCATCCTTCACATTGAAGCCAGTGCCTGTGATGGCACCCAACGGTAGAGGTTGGGTGGCAGCTATCCTGGGGATCGGGTGTCGGTAACGACAAGTGGTGACCCCGATGTGATATGTCTGCGGCCACGGGCAGGAACTTGTGTGCGGGCGCTGTGTAGGTGCAGGGGCTGGCGGTGGGGGTGGGGCCAGCCGATGTCGGACACAGAGCGTGTCGTTAAGGTACTGAAAGCTTTAGCTTCCAGGGCAGGCTTGAAGCTGGACTTAAGCCTTGCCAGAGCATGCATCCTCCGGATGATGGCTCCGGGGTTGGTTTTG
>NW_008586447.1:0-11342 GCF_000691845.1 Merops nubicus | reverse complement strand
TGATGATACTACAACAACACTACCTTGACTTGATGGAATACCTCTCCAGAAAGGAAGACACTCTTAAGAACCAACTTTAAAGAAACTATACTGATACAGCAAACTTAAACAAGTCTGTGCCTTCGAGTTTGTTATGCCTTTTTGAATCTTTTATTATTATTCTGTTTTTGCTATGGCTTGCTTATGCTACAAATGGAATGCTAATCTTTTGTCATGGGGAGGGGGAGATGTTGTAGCAGGCACGGCCCACCCTAGGCAGGGGCCGGTGTTCGGAAGATCTCGCGATGTAATGGACAGCTTAGGCCACCCAAGATGGGCGCTGTGGGTGAGGCTTAGCATATATAAGCAATTGTAATGACCTAATAAACGCCATTTGCAGCATCCTCCATATTGGAGCCTGTGTCTCAATGACCCTCAACAGTAGAGGTTGAGTTGCAGCGATCCCGGGGTTCAAGTGTCGGTAACGATACAATTTTTATCCAACAGTAAACCGGTCCAAGCCATGAGCAGTCAGTTTCTCCAGGAGAATACCGTGGAAAACAGTTAAAGTCTTTACTAAAGTCCAGATAAACAACATCCACAGCTTTTCCCACATCCACTAAGTGGGTCATTTTGTCATAGAAGGTTAGTCAAGCAGGACCTGCCTTTCATAAACCTGTGCTCAGTCTGCCTGATGACACCTGATTGTCCTGTATGTGCCTTGTGATAGCACTCAAGATGATTTGCTCCATAACCTTCCCTGGCTCTGAGGTCAGATTGAGGCCAGTAGTTCCCTGGATGCTCCTTCTCTCCCCTTTTTGTAGACGGGCATCATATTTACCAACCTTCATTCCACCTGGACCTCCCCAGTTAGCTAGTACTGGGGATAAATGATGAAAAGTAGCTTGGTGAGGATTTCTGCCCACCCTCTCAGAACCCTTGGATGGGTCTTGTCCAGACTCATAGACCTGTGTGTGCCTAAATGGTGTGGTAGGTGACTAACCATTTTTCCCTTGGAACCTAGTGTCTCCATTCTGCTCCCCATATCTGCCTTCCAGCTCAGAGGGTGGGTATCTGGAGAACACATGGTCTTACTATTAAAGGCTGAGGCAATTAAGGCATTTTATAAATAAATCTTGAATTGCTGATAAATCAAACTGTGTCAAACATAAGTACCTCAGACTTTTCCTCAGTCTTTGCCATTATGTTTCCTTCTGCATCCAATAAAGGGTGGAGATTTTCTTTAGCTCTCCTTTTGCTGATGATGTATTTGTAAAAACTTTTAAAATTGTCTTTTTTACAGTAGCCAAAGTAGTCTATAGTTGGGCTTTGACCCTTCTAGTTTTCTCCCTTCATAGCCTCACTACGTCTTTGTAGTTCTCCTGAGTTGCCTGCTCCTTCTTCCAAAGGTCATAAACTCTCCTTTCCTTCCTGATTTTCAGGTAAAGCTCTCCATTCATCCAGTCTCTTCTTCTTCCCCACCAGCTTGTGTTACAGCATATAGGTCTGCAAAAGAAGGTCTGCTTCTTAAATCTGATTTAAACCACATTAGCTGAGCTGTTTTTCCTGTGAAACAACACATACTCTTCACAGAAACGAAATAGTCTGGAGAGAAGAAATCTTATACAAGATAGAAGGAAGCTATTATTTTATTCTTTAAAGCATGGATGATACTTTTTGTAGGACATCATTTAATTTCAGATATTACCATGTGATATCAACAAAAAAAACCAGCCTATAGTAGCATGACAATATTAAAATAATCTTGAATTTATAAGAAACAAAGAACAAACCTAATTTGTTGAGTCTAGCTAGGAGAAGGTTGAGAAAAGGTATGGCTACAGTTTTACAAAATGTAAACCAGGATGAATGGTCATCTCAATGGCCACTGTGGTAAGGACACCCCTTCACAGATAAACTGCATTAAAATGAATGAAAGTAAAATACACAGTGATTTAGATTTCTCCAGATATTGAGATTGTAAAGTTAATATTTCATACTTAAATAAAGTGGTTGGTTACTTGGAAAGTGTATTCTTTTGGTTTCAAGAAAGTTTCACTGAAAGCATATACAGATTTCTGTATGTGTTCAAAGTAAAATTGAAGATTTGTATTATTTGAGTTCAGATTAAGAACTCCTGCAGTGAATCTTCTAGGAATTCCATTGTACTGTTGTTCTGAAAGCAAAAGACCCTCTAGGACCCTGCAGCAGGAAAACTACTCCCTCAAGAAATGAGTTGTAAGGAAATAAACAAAAGCAATTCCAATGTTGTTTGGTCAGCTCTCAAAAAGATTTGAATTTCTACTCTTTCCTGTCTTTTCAACACTGGCAGTAAGGCTGGCATAACAGACTCTGGCCTCCCAGGTGATGTTTTATGCTTTTTCCCCTTCTTCATCTACTCATGACTTCCTCTTTATACAAGCCACCAGGCAGTGTTACCATGGGGTAAATACTGGAAAGGATACAGCATATTCAAGGCAATCAGTTCTCAGTTGGTATTGCATGCTTCTTTTTGCATGGTTACTATGGTTATACACTACCCTGATTTGCATCAGATTAGTGGAATTTCCCTGTCTCTTTAATGGAAGGGAACATATGGTATATAGATTTAAAAGTGTGCTACCAAACATAATGAATGTTGGATTGACATTGTTACACCCATAGGCTTTGTTGATAAAAACAAATATTTATACACCATGACATTCTTTCTGCAAATTGCTACCCCTACTCAATGTATGATTCATGAGAAAAAGCATCAGATAAAACAGACTTGGCAAATGGGTAGTAACAGGAATAAACAAGCAGAGAGTAGAACAAAATTCAAAATATTACAGAATAAAGGATCATATTGCCATTGCTAGAAACAGACCATAAACTTTTTACTGATTTTTGAGAGCCTCAGGATTGAGTCTCTTCAGGCTTACTCTGTTTGAACTTTTCTTGACACACATGCCTGTAGCTTTGTTTTACTAGATTTCTCTGTAAAAGAAATTTCTCTACTTGATAAGTGTCCACAGCTCATTTGTCTTACTTTTATTACTCTTTGTGTGGTCCAAACATACAGATAAGTATTTTTATATAGATAAAGCAGCTATTCTATGGAGAATGAGATATTTATGTCTCTAAAATAATACTATAACACAGAGAAATAGAGACCTAGTATGATATCAGAGGCCTTAAAAAGCTGAGAGGGTGTGAGACATAGAAGAGCACAGACCTGAACAATAAGGGATGAGTAACAAGGAAATGAATGAGAATTCCAGTGGGTTTTGGTTAACTCTGTCACAATGCTCTGACTTCCCACCCTTCCCTGTCCTTCATTAATCCCAAAGATCTCCTAAGCTATGAAAGTCATGCCGGTTTCTTCACTGTGACTCCTTTCTTATATTTTAGAAATGAGACATACCTATCAGACTCTATGGTATATAAATAGATGTGTCTTAAAATCCTCAAATGAGTAAAAATTTACTAAGTGTAACTATCTTAGAACCTGATAGATTCCAAGTTGTGATTTGACTCTGATTAATTTGAAAAATGAGGAAAGTAACTATTTTGCAGTAAATGGAAAATATTCTGAGTGTGGCAGACATACTGTAATCACTGTCTGTACAGTGCATGACATAAAAAAAATGTAGAAATTTCAGATAGAAATAATTTATTTCCCTTATTATTTTCTTATTAAACTATAAAGTTCTTGAAGTTTACCAATTTAGGTATTAAAAATGTATATATGAGTTATGTATGGATAACATATATAGGTTTGTCATATATGTATATTTGAATATATATATGCACAAAAATATATATACATAGATATGAGTACCCGGAATTTCACAAAAGTTGATGTTTGTAATAGAGTTTCATAGATAAACAATTTAGTCATAAAATTATTCAAGTGAGTTTTGTACTTTGACTGAGAAATCAGAGTTTATTTTCCACAAATAATAACTGCAGATTTTTTTTAACAGTCTTTTGCTAATCTATGTATTAGAAGTGCAGAATGAAGGGTTAATCCTACATAAGAATTTCTTTCAAGGGAGAAACTATGCAATTGACAATGCAGTTATGCTTTATGTAATATATAGTAATAAATTATTTCATGGATTTCTGCTATATTGTGGAATAATAGCCACAGATAATGCAAAATATGTTACTTTTATGTTTTGCTATAAGAATACATGACAATATATTGCCCTGTTATCTGGAGCCTTTCTTTTCTTTCCTCTTGAAAAATGAAGCACATAACCTCTATTTATCCTTATTATGTACTTTTTTTGGTGACAATTCCAAAAGGCAGTTGGATAACTTCATATGGTAACATTGATATTTGTTCCTCATACTGAATATAAATCGTATGTGTGGCAGCTCCTGGTACCCCACATTACACTGACACTTCTGTTTGTATTCAGCTGTGTTTTAAACATCTGTAAATTTCCAGTTCAGCTAACACAATTTCTCACACTACATATACTCTTGATCTCAAAAGTTTGTTAAATAGAATACTAGTAGGTGTCAAACAGTGACTCTTTGGTGCTCTTCCTGCAAGATAATGACATTAAATACCTTACTACTACACCTTGTAGCCTTTCAATATGTGTTTATTATTTTGACACTGATTTCCAGTAGCCCATACTATATAGGCAATATGTCTAAAACCAGATATCATAGCATATTATTTGAAGTCATGTTGAGTAATCTACAGCTTATTCTCAGACATTACTACATTAAACCTATCATATTCTGCAAAACCAGCTTTGAGTTGCAGGCATTCACCTTTTTTTTTTCTGTCACATATTCCAGTAAGGCTAACTTAGGGGAATATTGATAATAGATTACAAAAAAATAGAACTGGAGGGTACTTTAAAGGGTCATGCAGTCCTCTAGTTTTCAAACTGTTAGCTGATGTAAAAAATGCATGGACTATTTTTTAGGATTCTGTAAAAGATTAATACAACTTTAGCTATATGAAATTTGCTGAAATTGTAGAGGATGTCTTATAGTTCTGCTGTTGAATCACATCTCACATTGGTATGAATATCTCCTGCAATTTGAAAAATTGCTCTTTATGTGCCTCCGGATTTTAGAAGACAGGTTGTCTGAAAAGTTGCTAAATTACTTTTTGTTTAAAAACCAGGAAACTATGGGGACAAATGAGAGGAAGGGACAATCCAATAGAAGAACTCAATTCTAACAGTGATAAGAAAAGCAGTTCCTTCTTGCTTTGTCAGCTATCACAGCTTTGAGTCACGACCATTACTTTATTCTGGTTTTGAGGTACATTTACAGAGCTGGTTAGAATGAAAAAGTCCATGGTAATGGTTTTCTCTATCATCAACTATTTGTTATTTTATTTGACTGGCACCAATAATATCATGGTAGTAGACATAATTCCTTGTATTCCAATATATAATTATATATTTCAGTTTATTATTCCAATATATAATGTATAATTATATATTCCAATTTATTATTGCAATATATCACTATATATTTCCTATAACAGGGCTGTTGACATGGAGTCATGTATGGTAATCTAGCTACCAGAAACTGTGCTTGTGCATCCTATGAGTAACAATGGGCCAGTGGCTAAAGAAAGGAGAAGCGTAGAAAAAAATTTACTTTTACTGTCTTTTAACAATAAACACTTATCTGTAAGTAGTGTTCAGAAAAACAAAAAAACAAAAAACCAAAACCCTGCTATAGTATCCCAGCTTCTGTTATCATTAAAACAAAAGGATGAATGGCATGAGAACCCTAAAAGAATACTAGCTCACATAGACCAATTTATGTTTAAATGGGCTTTACATAGACTGTGTCAACTGAACAATAATTTCAAAGCTGTGTAACAAAGTATTTGTTAATGGAAAAAAGAAACTCTTTGATCTTTGACATCACCTTGAAAGAAGATGCCTTCATTTCAAAGACAATAGGGAGAATTCCTTCAAGCATAAACTGAATGAACTGAAAAAAATGACATGAAGAAAGAACGGTTTCTGTTCTGCTGCTCCTGCGAATACAGAAGTGGTCAAAAAATCTCTTTGTATAAGTCACCAAATTATGAATAATAGAAAAACATCACAAAGACACAGGAGACCAGTAACTATCTTGCAGTAGAAATTGCTATGGTGGACGAAAAGTTGTATTCAAGCAAACTAATTTAATAGCTTTTGTAGATAATACCAAAACACAATATTTTCAAGACATGGCCAAAAAATGCACTTGTTTTAGTTACTGTTAAAATAAATACTACTCTACTTTACAGCTAGATGAGACTATAGAGCTTTCATTGTCAAAAAAATTCTTTATTAAGTAAGAGTTAGAATGTTGAAGCTATGTTTGTTTTGTCACTCTGTCTACTTGAGTGTAATCATATATATATATATATACCTATACAATGTGGATAGTAGATTTGTACAGGAAAATAATATGGACTGGGTTAAGTACCTCAGAATTTCTTCAGTGGTGCATGTTCAGTGACAAATCTTGCTGTGCTGTTCTTCCTGAATTAAAAAAATATTTCCTAAGAACTTTGTAGTATTCACAAAAAATCCCATTCTTTGACAGCAAGAAAACGTAAGGCTATATTAAAAGTGTTTTGAATGCTGCAGTGAAAAGAATTTGCCTTATCCAAGCTTGACCAACAAAGTTACATGTATTGTCATGTTTTTGTAGTGATATGGTTTTTGCACATGATAGCTTGTCTTGCATTTTGATATGAGGTAGCCATCAAAAATGCTTGCCGTTTATTCCAAAGTGTTCAGAAATGCAAGTCTTTTTTTCCTGAATATTCATTTGTACTATCATGAGCATGAAAGTGATACCCTGCCTAACAGATTTGTTTACATCTGGTGTTTTCTTGTGACTTAATGACCCTGATCTAGTGGAGCCAGAAAAAAAAAAAAATTATAATGATTTATAATACAGCTGAAAGAAAAAATTAGAAATTTACCCAGAAGCTTCAACTCCAAGTTGAAAGATAAAACTGCTTTGACACATTTTAAGCCTTTCATACACTGTGGCTGAAAAAGACTTGCACTCAATAGTGATGTCAAAAGCTGAATGAAGTATTTCACTATCACGTTCATTAGCATAATCAACGAAAGAATGAACAAATAGGAAAACCATTTGCAAAATCTTAGATTTTTGGTTATGATTTAGCAGCTGAGGAAAAAGTTCAAGTGTGTTGTGATGAGGAATAGAGCTTGAATTTGTATAGGAATCTCTTGTCACACGTTAGCAGATAACATGAGAGTAGCTTTCATGCCAGTATCACTGTATAGTCATAAGAATTCACTATGTAAACCTTGCAACTAATGGAAGTGAAATATTGACATAGCCTAGATGGATGCTGTTGGAAATAGTCTTTGATCCTTTTGAACATTCACTCATTTTGAATTTCAACCCTCTCATTAGAAATTATACATATAATTTTAGACATGCAGAGTCACAACACTTTTTTTTGTTGTCCTATCAAACATTTTATCAAAGGACCTAAGCTTTTTTGACCCATGAGAAATCTTTTTCAATCATACACAGAAAAAACACCTTGTTTCTGTTTAGACATTCTATTGTCTCTCTAGTCTCTGTGGACATAGAACATACTCACTTTAAATTATCCAAGGGCTGCTATGAGTTTTTAAGATCAGATTAAACCTTTTTTTTTGGGGGGTGTGTCTATTTTTTACTTTATGAGAAAATTTTCAAGGCTTTTTTCTTTTTTTCACATTTTTGTCACCATGCTCTGGGTTCCAGTTTTGTCTACATCTTTCTTAGAGTTCAGTGGCCAAAAACATAGCATTCCAACTAAAACCTCATCAGTGCCAAGTAGAGCAGAATAATTACCATCTGTGTCTTACATTTTACACCTCTGTCAAATCCCACTAAAATGACTTTTGCCCTGAGTCACTATACAGGTGACTCAGATTCTAATAGCAATTTTACACATCTTTCCACAGTCGTCTTTCAGTACAACTGCCAAGAAATATTTCACCTTTTCTATCTTTGTATGTGATTTTTCTCCTGAGATGTGCTAATAGTTTTGCTTTTATCTTTATTTTGCTTCATTTTATTGATTTTGTGAGTTTCTAAAGACATTTCAAATGCTGTTTCGTTTGCTTAATATGAGAGAAAGATAGAGATAAAGGCAGGCCATTAAATACATGATTTTTAATTGGATTCAACCTTCTTAAAAGTCACATTAAAAATATTAAAAGAAATATTGCAAGCTTAAACTGTAAAAACAACAAGATTTATGTTAAGCATTCTGTATTACTAACCTTCTGCAAGGAATCCAATGAAAATCCCTAATGATTTATAAGCACATTCACAGTCCCTTTGGCTTATGCTTGCTGAGTGCACTCAAAGCATAACCTATTTTCATAATCCCTGCTTCACAGACTCTTTGAGGATTTGCAAACTCTTGCAAGAATGTAGAATCCACTGCATTTCTTCCATCTTCTGTCGATATACTGTGTTGCCAATCACTGCGAATACAAGCTTTCTTGCCATTCTTTTTTAACTCTGAC
The DNA here is from genome assembly GCF_000691845.1 of Merops nubicus. Lineage (NCBI taxonomy): Eukaryota > Metazoa > Chordata > Aves > Coraciiformes > Meropidae > Merops > Merops nubicus. The sequence goes on along the minus strand of NW_008586447.1, from coordinate 2,838 downwards.
ATGTAATGCTGAAAGTTTTGTTTCAGGATAGCTTTTTCTTATTTTCAGACTTCTGGACTTGCTGAGTCAGGGACATATTTTTACTGATATTCTCTGTCTTCCTTACTCTCTTTTAATGACCTTTGTACCAAGTTGCCCTAGTGACCTAGTATCTCAGTGAATAAGTTATTTGGCCCAGTGTTGTAAGATCTACTCATATATTGTTCTCTAGTTATTCATAAGATTTTATACATTATCTGTCCGTCCTCTGAATTGGTTAAATGTGTCTCTGTTTTACAGTTATTTTTGGGTTGAGTTACAGTTTAACTTCTGTCACACACTTTTGCCACTATTGTTATCTATGCAAGCTAATTGAAAATAAGTTGAACAATGGTGCTGCAGAAACAACCATTAAGCAGTAAGGCTATTTATATTACATGGTTTTATATTGTGTGCAATATTGCACATCCTTTTTTTTACTGATATTTATTTCTTGTAGTTACACAATTAAATAGCACTAGAGATTGTTTCCTTTTCTATATTTTCAGAGATTTACTTCCACAGAGCTCTATTATTTTACTCCATCCTTTTACATCTAAGGATGAACATAAAATAAATAATTTCCTTTATTCCTGGTCATATTCAGTGCAGCAAACAATCACTATTCTGGGATATGGTGCTTGACAAAGATTTTTTTTTTCAATCAGTATATTATTTCCTATACTTAATATGAGCTTTTACCAGCTAACATGAGATTTCTAAACATGTTATTTTTTAAAATGTTGACATTCCTAATAATTTGCTATATATATAGATATATATATACACACACATATACCTAGAAATGCCAGCTTTTGCAACTTTGTCACCTATTTTTTTATGCAGATAGCTTACTTGTTGGAATACATATAGACACAATGTCTGGAAAAATATTTTGATGACACAATACTAATATAACATAGGTTATAATCTATTTGAGTTGATGATTTGAGTTTTACAGGTCTGACATTTTGCTTTAATTTAGTGTAGTAGCGTAAGTAATAGTTCCTGGTTTGGGGTATACTCTGGAGATTTCATTTTATAGTGGTTTACAAATTGTTATGGAATCATATGTTTGGATAAGCAGACTTTGAGAACTTGCACAAATGCCAGCAGTGTCATCTACATGCCTGGCCAGTTGCTCAATTAAACTCTATCAAGTAAAACTAAATGCACATTGCTTTCTCCTGAACATAAACATACAAGATGACAGTGAGTGTGTTAGACTGGCGATGGCCAATGATGGCCAAATAGTTCTTCAGTTAAACCAGGGTCTGGAGTTAAACCAAAAATATTTTGTTGTGTGTAGCTGTGTGCCAATTTCTTGACTGTATCTTGACTTCTGCTCTCGGCAGATGGAACGAATAGAAGGATCTACATTGTTATAAGAAAATAATACTTTTCCTTCATGTTCTCTTGGATTTAAATGGCCATATCTGGTACAATTCCTGCTCAACGCTTTCTTCACGATGTTTTTTTTTTTTTTCCTGTGGCCTTCAAGGATGCCTCACACTTCAATGTTAAAACTATATTGCTACATACATTGTGTAGATATAAATCTTTCAGATAAGCAAAGATTTCTTTGAAGGCTGATATTACAGTTAATTAATTCCTGTTCTCTACTCTAACTAGTATAGCTGTTTTATGCTTTCTTTGTCTGAGCTACCTTACTATTTGCATAGTAAAGATGACAACCAACATAAATGGTGAAGATCTGAAAATCAACTCTCTCTGGGCATTCAGAGAAGAAAACAAACAGTAAATAACAAAATCTGGCTTATTTTTTTCCTTTCATATGTAAATTACACCATCTTTGGGATCATAGTAATAAAGGTCTTTGTTTTCTGATACTCTGTGTTTTATTCTGTCTCACACTGTGCCTTTACCTACCTAGCAGATAGACTGGAGTCTGTCCTGATCAAAGATGAGACATGAAAACTCAGTAAAAGTTTGAATTAAAAGATTATTTTAATGGTATTAGGTTAAAGACTTTCATATGCTAAAATATGAAACCAAAGATGATTTGTTTTCTGTTTCTATTAAATCTTTGTCTTCTTGCTTCCTAAATGCAGTTCAGAAATGAGTCTTTGACCCTTCCATTTTTCAGCTCACTTCACTCACATGTATATGCACAGCTGTAGCTGAAATACTCATTTCCCTTTCCTTCACATGTATGAGTTTCATATTTGTGTGTTTTGGCTTTTGTTTCTACTGATTACTATTTTGTAAATCTTGATTTTGGTGAAACCTAGTACAAAGTAAACTATTCAAAATTTCAGGTCACGTACCCAACTCAGAGTTGCCATGTTGCAGACTAAACGTTCTTGTGTTATAAATCAGAATTTCTAGGAGAATGCGGCTTTCAAATGCATGTTGCTCACGAGAGTGTTTATCGTGTGATGCTATGTGTCAAATCCCACTCTAACACTTACATTATGTGATATTCTTCAACGAGGATCATTTCAAGAATTTAGAAATTGAAGAAAGTGAAACATCAGAAAAAGAGGGAAGAACATAATTGTCAAGAACGTGTCCTGGTTCCGTGTAAAAAGGGGTTCAGGGCAGGACCCACACGGAACAGAACTATGTACTCGCCTCTCCCCCCCCCAGCCCGAGAGAGAGAGAACAGAAAATGAAAAAGGGAGGTAAGGAAAATAATATATACAAAGATTAGGGGAAAAAAAAATACAAAAAATAAAAAATACAAAACCCTCAGAAATGGTTCCAGGGTCCCACGGAGTGAAAGGACAACTTCCCTCTCCGAGCTCCAGGGCAGGAGTGAAATGAGAAACAGCTCCCTGCCTCTTATCAGAGTGTGTG
>NW_008586446.1:103314-110057 GCF_000691845.1 Merops nubicus | reverse complement strand
AGGGCAGCGCTGCGCTGGCGCGGACATGGGCAGGGAGGCGGGAGACAAGGTCCCGCACGGGCACCGCGGGGAGGTGGCTTACTCCCACCCCCGGCACTCGCGCTAACCCAGCAGAGGTGCGGCTGCAGCAGTACTCGAGTTAGAGTCGCGACCACCCCATGGAACAAAGCCCGTCTGCAGCCTGGCTGGGCTGCGGGCAGGGCCTGACCCGGCGGGAAAGAAGGGGCAGTTATTGCACTCATTTCCTGCAATACACCGCACTTCTTCTGGGAATTCTTCTATTTATCATACAGGATCTAAATGCAGCCTACTGTTCCACTGCCCGGCAGAGAAACTAGTAGGGAACAAGGCAGTGTATTTCCAATACACATATTTTAACTCTTAGTAAAGGAGTACTTAAAGCACTTGGGAAAGGGAAAGTTGGGAGGGTGCAGGGGTGAACACACAGCCCCTGCATCAAGAAAACTCTGAACATCTTTGGTCTTGCTTACAAACCCTACAGCAATTCAGAAGTTTCAGCAAGTGGTAGAGGAAAGAGCAGTCAACTATGTGAAAAGGAAGAGATGATATTATCTTGAAGGTTTTTTAATTATTGCAGTGGACATCTATTAGTGGAAAGTTTTGTCATGTAAAATCGCCTCCATTCCTGTTCGCCTCTCCGTGGATAGGTAGGGGGATGCTGGGGTACTAGGTCAAAATCTCTGTTCTGGTTCACAAAGCTTTTATGAGATGTGTCTTCATTGCCTGAAGAAACATTGAGACTGTGATGCCCACACAGCCCTTTTGGGAAGTAGCAAACACATGCTTCTCTACATTCATGTTTTGCTCAGTAAACACCAGATCTGCCTTCTGATTCTCCCAAATCCTGAGCAGACAGAAGCAAAGATCCAGTTCTGAATTCCTCAGGAAGTCACGTTTGTAGGGCTTGGATCAGTGTGAAATTATTCACGTGTGAAAGGAAATAGGATTTTAGCAGTGGGCCTGAAGTTTCAGAAATTATGCAGGTACCACTGAAATGTCTGGGATGTTGAGTCAAAGGGCAAACAGCTTCCCAAACACTTGTGACATGTCACACTCTCTGCTTCACTACTGAATGCCATCATGCTCAGGGTGGCTGCTGCAAAAGTAAACCACCAGTGTGAAACTGCATCCTGTGTAGAACAGTCCTTCACTCCATCTGTGAAGGTAAGGAATGGACAGGATCCTGCAGGAGAGGCCCGTGCCAGGCAGAGACATTTGAAACACCTGCTTTGAGAACAAAACCAGCTTCACAACATGCCTTAGTTTATTTCTAGACAAAAAGCATTAAGTTAGCTGTAAACCTGGGCACGTGCATTTCCACATGACAAACAGCATGGGAAAAACACATTCAAATCTCACTTCACAGAATCCCAGACTCAGCCTTCATTAGGTCCAGCCTACATCTGATGCCTGGCTTGAGCTCAGCTTTTCTCCATGAGATGCTTCGCATCTGTGGCCTGCAGGTTGTCAAGGAGGGAAGCAAATCACAGTGCTGTAAAATGGGTCAGGAGACCTGCAAGCTTGGCAAATCTGGGACAGACTAATGCTGCAGAGTCACATGTTTAGAAATCAGAGCTCAGGCAAGAAAGGTATTAAGAGATAAGCAGTCATGTACTTTTTTTAAAAAATGATGGGAGGATGCAGAAATTATCGAAGGAATAGACCACTTAGAAGAAAGCATCTGTTTAAGCTCCCAGCTGCCAAGCACAGCCACCTCTGCCACAATTCAGCTGGGATCTGCTCTCTGAAGTCCTTGCAGCAGGAACCTTGGTGAAGGGCCTGTGGATCACCCACCATCATCAGTGAACCTCAGACAGGTGACCCCACTGTCACTGCTGTTTACTGTCTCAACTCTGGATGCACTTGGCTGGTCCCTGTGTGTCAGCTAATGCTTCATGGGCAAGCCCTTTCCTTTTTCCCCATGCTTTGCACATAACCACTCCAGGGAAAAAGATATTAAAATTTAAGGAAGGTAACAAAGGAGCATATGTAGATATCAAAAGAGAGGCTATGCACAGTCACCCTGTCCACCTCCGCAGTGCTAAGAATATTTAGAAGTTACACGCAAGTAGAATTCCAGATAAATTATCTACCTACTCCATCCCATCCAGTCATCCTACAGAACAGGAAAAGAGGAAAACGTAAAAAAAAAAAAAAAGCACAGTCAGAACTGTGGCTTGAAAGATCCAAACCCATTTCTGGCTCTGCTACAGGCTTCTGTTGAAAATGAGTAAGCCCTATAACCCATTTGTCTTTGCTCACCTGGGCAACTACATGGAGTAAGGAGACATGTATCACATGGTTGCATCAATGATATGTTGACATTTATACAGTCCAAAACAATATAAGAGGCAAATCATCTTTGATGATCATGTTTTGCGTGCAAAAGAGCTTTCCCAAGCCATTCCTATTTTGAGAAAATATTTTTATTTTTCCATAGAAATAGTAAAAATAAAAAGGAAAAAAGGAACAAAAGCATAAATTTGTTTTCCTTTCAGTTGGTTTTCATGTTAAATGAAAATAAATAATAGTTGGAAACAGTGAGAAACTGAGAGCAGGTGTCTATTTGGCCAACATTATCAAACAAAATCCTGAAAACACAACAATATTGTCTCCTGTATCTCTCACCTGCCATGGCCTCTCTTCCCTTGCCTAACCAAAACCTCCAAATTCAACAGCAGCTATGAAACACGTAGAGGTGCCCCTCACTTCTGCTGAGAAAGGCAGTACAGCCCAAAGTACAAACACTTAAAGTACCAGGATGATCAATGAAGGCAGGAGTGCCTGCCATTTCTGCAACCCACCTCTCAGCCACAGTCCCTCCTCCCTCTCCTGCATGCCCCAGAATGCTGCAGCTGGGGCTCTCCAGGCCCTCTGCTGACTACCACCTCTGCACCCGTATCAAAACTGCATGTTTTGCCTCTTCCTAAACAATGTGCTTCTCTACACCTGCTCCTACTTCCTTCTCCTCTCCTTTACCTTATAGCCATCCTTCATCAGCTATTTCATAACATTTTTGCTGACTGCCTTCACATCTTTGTGTTGTGTTTTTCTCAGCTCCCTTTCTCACCTGTCATCACATCACCTTTTCCCCCTACTCCTCAACCCAGCATCTTTTCAAGATTTCCTCCCATTATCTCATTTTTTCTTAGTACTCATTTATATTTGACCTATTAAGAGCCATACGTATATTTTGACAAATGACCACCCTTCACACAGGATGTTAGATCAGATGGTCATCGTTTTCCCTTCTAAGCCATAAAATTTGGAAATGAACTTGCTTATTGCAATAGAATTTTGTTTGGGGAAATAATCTTTTTTTAATTTAAAAATAGGACATAATTTGTTATGCACAAACAATACGTAACAGTAAGACAAGTTCACATGGTGTCTGTTCCCCCATGTCATCCCTGGCCCTCCCCTGCCTCTGACAAAATTCTCGTAGACTTCAAAAAGGATTAAACAAGATAATTTGGATCCTGGCCTACTGCCAGTAACATTTTGGGTACTTCTGGTCAGGAGAAAGAAAGAATAGCATGAATACAGCCTCCCTTGTGGCTTCTGGTTGCTTCCACCGCCAGCCAGGATGAGGAAGTCAAACAGCACACAAAAACAAAGTAAAAACCATGCAGAACTTTTCTCAAACTGAAGAAAGACTTGGGGATTATAAGTAGGAGAAAAAAAAAAAAAAAAGGACTTAGAAAAGAGGCCGGATGTTTTGCTGACTTGTAACTATAAACTGTCAAGGCCACATGAATTAAAGAAAACTAAGGCTCCAATACACAAAACCAGAGCTTTATTTTTTTTCTGACCTCCAGCTTGGATGAAAGAAGTACTAAATGGTACTGTCCAGAGGAGACAGTGCTTTACACACCCTCTGCACAGGCAAGAACATCTGTACAGAGTAACAGACAGTAATGAATTAGGTCTTGGTGTTCTCTTTTGCTCTGATCAGACGCCAAGGAACAGTCAATTCGTACACAGTGTTTTGCCACCTCCCTGACAGGGCCTGGACGAAAGTTGGAAGCACAGGGGCAGCTACAGAAATTGTTGTACAACAGTATTTCATATCTAGCACTATTTGATTCATATATCAGCTATTTTTCATCACCCTACTGGCTTTTTCCCCTTACACATGCTTCTCCAAGCGATCCCAGCCTGGTCAAGTGCTATGTAATAAAAAGGAAGGAAATCCTCTCTAAGCAAAAGCTCTGCCATACTTCAAACAGACATCTGTTCTGTATTCACTCATCATTGCCATTACAGCTCATAAGAGGAAAAAATTTCCTTCAAAATGGAACAAGTAAATCAGGTGCTTCAATATTTGCCATCACCCTAAAAGGTCTAAGGACTTTCCATGTGTGTCCTGTCAGCACAAAGAACCGTCACCTTTTTTCAGTGTCAGAGGACTCAAAGGCAGCTCAATGACTTATGCTCCACTAATTGATTACCTGAAAAGTGATTCATGCTTTCCCAGGATGTATTCTAGCTTCACATCAGCCTGAGGTTTGGGGGTTCCCCCCCCTCTTTCTAATAGATTAACTACTTTTCCCCTTGACACTAAGCAAGGAGCAGGGAACAAAACAATGAGGGTTCCTAATTTTAACAGGGCAGCATATAAGCAAAGCTGTGAGGTGACACAGCACCATGTCACAAGCCCAAAGCAAGGTGTCCTGTTAGCATAGAAGGGAAAAACAGTTTTCCCAATTCCACCAACAATTCAGGGAAGTCTCAAGATGAGGATGAATGATTGATTGCCCTGGGATTAAAACCTCAGGCTACACAAACGTAAAAGCTGCACTCCTCTATTTTTAATCTGCTAAATATGGGACCATTCTTTGTGATATCAGGAAATGCCAGCTCTTGAGACACCCTGAAAGGTGCCCCCTCAGAAAAAGCAATGACAGTGCAACACAAAGGAGAGCAGCAATGGAAGTAACACCCTGCTATTACATCCCATAGCAGCTTTTGGCATCATCTCAGGCTGAGAAAATAAATCTGTTAAAGATTCTCAGAAGTTCTTCACTAGCCCAGGGCCCAGGTTAACCTGAAAAGAAATAAAATGTACAGCATCTCTTAGAGGCTCCAAACTAGCCATAACAGGGGTAACCAACCCAAATTTAGAAAGGAAAACAAATCATAGAAGAACATTTGGCTTTCAGCAAAGAATAGGGGACTGAAAATCAGCACTTCCCACTATTTAAATCCAAGTAAACCTGTATACATACCAGTAATATTTACATCATAACTAACTTCCAAGAAGTATCTGTTTTAGAAGGTTCAGACAAGATAGATTTTCCTTAAAAGATGAGTAAATTCTCAGTATATTCACACTGAGATGGTGCTTTAACACTGTGGCTCATGTTTCCCTTTCATTAAAACCAAAAAACTACAAAAAACAGATACATATAAAGAGAGTTTAAGTGACTATTTTGTCTTTAAAAAATGTCTCATTTTCAACACAGGAAAGGTGGAGTCCCCCAGACCACCCCAACAGCTATAACTGAAATGGAGTAATTTTCAATGGGCCTCAAAGCCACTGGCCCTTGGCATTCAGAGTGCTAACTTCTTCCAAGCACTACAGCTTTAAGTGGGTTTTCAGTGACAAGCAGTTGAAGCTTGAGCAAACATGATAGTGAGAATGATTTCACCTTCATAAAGCAACATCTACCCTGAATTGCTTCATACAATTTATTGACAGACACTAAAAACTCTAAACCTGCACTGACATGCAACCCAGTCCCAGGGCAAAACAGGGCAGCTCTTCACCAGCGTCACCCAGGCTTCTGGGAAATGGCATGGAAAAGAAACAAATGTGAAAAGGGAAAACTCAGATTCTAGCTGAGACAATAAACCCTATGGTGTTAACAGCAGCAGGGTAGAACAGTTACCTCCTGGATCACAGCATGCCATGTGGACATGCTAGAGCATCCAGTTCAGTGCAAACTCAAAACCAGGAGTTTTAGAACTAAAGCCATTTCCCACTCTTCCCAACCATGCTGAATTTCAGACCCTGCTCAGATAAAAGCAGAAGATACATTTTGAAGACACATTCCCTGATGCCAAGGGAAGTCACACTGGTGGCAGACTCATGCTAGAAAATAAATCATGTGCCAAGAAGACATGAGCAGTGACCTCTGCCACGAGACAACCATTCATTGGCGAGACAGTCTCCCACTCTGTGGGCTCACCAAACCATGCTGAAGCCACGCATGGTGCACGTCTCCCATCTCCACCTCACAGGCCCATCTCCACCCATCTGGTTCCATTCCCACGTATTTCCCTGCCAGCCCCCGGGAGAGCAGAGCCTACACCTGGTGTAGCAGCACAGGCAACAGAGACGCCGCACGGGAAAGGGCGGATGCATCTATGAGCTCCAATCACTTTCTCACTCGGCACTCCCCCGAGATCCTTTCCAAAAAGGGAAATGAAAAAAAAAAGCAGTGGCAAGGCTGCCAAGAGGCATTTCTGCTCATGAGTGCCTGGAGTGGGAGACGTGGAGCAGAGCCTACACCTGGTGTAGCAGCACAGGCAACAGAGACGCCGCACGGGAAAGGGCGGATGCATCTATGAGCTCCAATCACTTTCTCACTCGGCACTCCCCCGAGATCCTTTCCAAAAAGGGAAATGAAAAAAAAAAGCAGTGGCAAGGCTGCCAAGAGGCATTTCTGCTCATGAGTGCCTGGAGTGGGAGACGTGCCCCTCAAGCCCCCTCTGGCATC
>NW_008586446.1:89184-103244 GCF_000691845.1 Merops nubicus | reverse complement strand
GCACTGCAGACCCCCCTGCTCCCCACACCCACCCCCGGGCTCCCCCCGAGCACCAACGCTGCAAGATTTCCTCAAACCTTATACGAAAAGCAACACATGGAGAGTGTGGGCACAATAACTTCCTCCCAGAACCTGGATCCCCTCGTCAACCCCAGCGCCAGGACCAGCGTCACAAATCAGAGTCAGGAGAAAGTCAAAAGGTTGAGAGAAAAAGTAAGAAGTTGCCAAGCGAAACCACTTACGCACAGTGAGGCCGGCAGCATTTCCATCCTACCTTTGCTGTCGCCATATCAGACGTCTCCATGTTTTCTGCTTGGCCTATCAGTAAACAAGAGCATTGAAGGAGAAGGGAGAGGAGAGAAAGGGAAAGTCAAAAGGATGAAGAAAAGAAGACAAACAACTAGACAGGAGGATGAGAACAATAAGAAAGCAATCCAGGAGCTAGTCCCAGGTTTTCCCTCCTGCCCCCATAGATGGGCAGAAAAATCATCTCAAGCAGACAGTCCCAATTTAGATACTTGGCCAGAGTCTGCACAAGACCCGAGTCATTGCCACCCACCCCACCCCTGCAGCTCCTCCCATCTGCCACCACCCAAAGGTCTCGCAAGAGGCGGAGGAGTGCAGAGGATCATCCTCTCAGCTTCCTTTTCAGTTTGAGCTTCTGCAGGGAGCAGGGCAAGCAACCCATTTTCTGGATGTGCTGCTTTTCTCCCTGATGCTCTATGGGAAGGGAAAGTGACACAACCAAACTCCCAGATGGGTACTTTACATATCAGGAGAAAGAAAGAAAGCAAGTGGGTTCTGGGCAGTGCACAGGTAAAGGAGTGGTCAGGTGTGAGGAGGGTGGAAACAGGAGAGAGAAAGAGGCAGCTTTTGAAAGGAAGGAGTGAAAGGGATCAGCCAGACAGGCAGAGAAGCAATAGTGCAAAATAAGCATACCAGAGACAGACCATTTAAAGAGAGAGATTTACACGTGCAGAGAAAAATGCAAGGTAGAGGCTAATCATCTGCACCCTACTGAGAACACTCACCTCAGAGTAACACTCAGAAACTGAGCCTAAACTAGGAACTCTTTGGTGCACGCTCTCAGCTCAGACTGAAAATATCAAATCATCATCTACGGGGGAATGTGTCCCAGCATCCAGAGGCATCCGTAGCTGCCAGAGCCCTGATTGGCGGAGCGCTGTGACTTCACGCCGCCCATTCATCACCAGCTTCTCCTCCCGGGTCCTGCAGGCCCCTCCTGGCCTACTTCACTCCAGCCAGCCCGCCTGCTAGCCAGCCAGCCAGCCTGCTAGCCAGCCAGCCAGCCCAGGAGCCCTTGTGCGCAGCTCCTCCAAGCGCCCTGGCACCAGCCGACCAGACAGACGTGAGCAATCCGGGCTGGCAGGGAGGGAGAGAAAACACTGCAGAGCTCAAATTAAGAGCCTCTGAGGGCTAGAAACATCGCTGCTTGAAAGTGCTTATTCATACAGCAGTGCCTGCTGTGCTCAGGCACGCAGCAGGCACCACAGCCTACTACACGCAGGCTGGGGGTGCTGGCAACACACTGAACAGTTCACACACTAGCTAGGTAGTCTCTGCAAAATCATAGCACTGCCATTGCCATGGGCACGAGCACACGCACAGCCCACCCCCCTTAGAGCACTGGGTTTTGTTATATTAAGTATTTTGCAGTCCTGCCATTAGTATGCACTGAACTATATACATAACAGATGTCACTAACATGCAGATGTGCAAAATAACGAGCCCAGCAGTCCACAGACAGAACTTAGCACTCAAACCACCTCCAAACAGGGCCACCAGTACACAATGCACACAGGGAAGGCTCCCGCCAAGCCCTGCCTTGGCATACACAAAATGTCTGTTCCTGGTATGTGTTTCTGCTCTGATGCATTCATGCCATCACCTGCTTATACAGATCAGCCCTGGCACACTTCAGCCTTTCACTCAGCATATTCAAATACACCAACCTCATGCTTATCAGGGACATAAGGCCCAATTTATGAGCATACCTACTTTTCAGTCTCCATCCCAAGCACTGCTGTGGATAGAATGTAGCTTCAAGACACCGGATCCAACACCACACAAGGAATGTATCACCACAACCCCTGAGTTACACTCCTTAGGATTAGGATTGTCATCCTTGTTCTGCACTAGATGTCTCTCCAAATGCCTCTTATGCTATAACACTAATGACAGTAGTCTGAAAAGTAACCCCAAGATACCCTGGGCAGACACAAACTGCAAAGACACAAACTGTGGACTATCTGTTCCACAACCCCACTTTTATGGAGCCACTGGATTCCCTTTCTGGCAGCCCAGCTGTGTGCATTTTGCTACAAGTATTCACAGCAGCATGGGGGGAACAGCTTCATGAAGGACCTTCAGAAAACCCTGAGCTAGAGGACCAGTAAAGCCCACGTTTGCAATTCAGAAAAAGTCAAATTTCCATGTTGCAGTCTCTTCAGAGCAGAGACTGTCTGTAGTTCCAGCAGGGTGCAATAGCTCATGAACTTAAGAGCAAACAGGAAACATGTCCTGAGGAAGTCCACTTTTCTGAAGAGAACAGCCCACTATGACACGCCTGAGGTCTGGCTAAGAATTCAAAGCTCTAAAAATAGCTACAGCAGCAGTCGTGTTAGCTGAGGACTTGAGCTTGTAATTGCCTCCAAAAAGATATCTTGTGGACTAGAGAACATGGCTTGCTATAAGCACTATCTGCAAGTGTCACTGCCCCTTCAAACAATCGCCAGCTGCCACAACCTGCAGCTGCTGTGAATAGACACGTTACTGTGGCTTCAGTACTGCCCGTCACTGCAGTTCTAGCTTCATACTCATCGGGGCAGACTCACCTCTGAGAGTCATAGTAACAGAGAAGTTTATTTACTCAGTACCCACACAATGGAAACAAGGGGTTTAGGCGGCTCAGAGAGATTAGCTCACTAGAAAAGGTGCACGACCTGCAGGCACAGAATGCGAGATCCTACCTGTGAGGCACCACTGTGCTACAGTTTGATTCTCCCATATGGCAAGAAAGGAAAGTCTACAGGAGTTAGGGGAGCAGGAAAATACCCCTGTGCCTCTGTGAAACGTGCATGCCAAATAAAACCTGTTAGTAATAGAGCTAGTGGGAGGGAAAAAAAGCAGATCAAGAAATGTTCAGGGGAGAGAGAAAGAACTGCTATGAAAAACGCCAGAATGCGAGGAAGAGAGAGTTTAACTGTTATAGCACCTTAGTGTACAGGTGTACAGATCCCCAGGAAAAACTGCCAGATGGATAGACTTCCAGATCCTTCCCGAAGTCAGCGTTCTGCAGCTCTATAGCCTCTGGTGTCAGAAAAAAACAGATGCAATCACAGCATCTGCAAGCTAGGGCACACCTCCATTTCCCCAGGAAAGAAACAAAACCAACAAACCACAGGCTCAGAAGAGACTCCCTCCTTGCTGCAGCAGCTGGGAAGTCACGTGAGACTTCATTTCCAGAAAGAAAATATGCATTTCACTCTCCTGGCATCATGGGAGCTGTAGTCCCACCCTGCACAGCACCGAAAGTGCCTGTAAGCCATTTCCTTCTAAGCTAGGTGAGTGGCTTGCAAGTTACAGTTCAGGATGCTGGCAGGGAGAAATAAGCAGAGCAGCATCACAGCAAGGGTGGTACATTCAGCTATCCTGGAAGGACAGAAAAGAAAGCAGCTCCCCTCTCTCAAAAGGTGAAGAAAAATAATTCCCTATAATGACTTTGGAGAAGGAAGAATACTATTGTGTAAGAAAAAAAGAGGATCAGTATCAGGGGGGTAGAGAAACTGGGATGATTCAGATTGCTACTGCTTCTTTCTTGGGCAATATTATGACAAAAGAGGGCTGCTGCTTTCACACAGTCTTTTGGCTCTTTGCCATCCCCCTTTCCCCCTTTGTCTTTGAACTCTTAACCTTCCATTTGCTTCAGACAGAGCAATAACTTCTTCCATTCCAGAAAAGATTCATTCACTCTGACAAAGGGCAGGTTAACAAAAAATTTCATCACTCCTGGCATGCTTCATTGAGAGAGTCCTCCTCAATTCAAATTTGTCAGGAAATTAAAAAACCATCATCTAATTTTTACCTTCCTTTGCAAATAACTTGCAGCCACTGGTGAAAACACAACTAGACTTCATTCCCTGGGGCAGAAATATTATGGCCTGATGATCTCCCTTTTCACTTAGGCCAAGATATTCTGAGGCAATTCATGGCATGAAATAAGTGAACTCAAATTATAGCCAAATACCTTAACAGAAAAAGATTTTCACTCAGGTGAAAAAAGTAACATTTTAATATTTAATGAAAAAAGAGATGTTCATGATAAACATCTGGTCTTCTACTCAACAGCCCTACTCTGTATACTTTGTATTACTTGGGATACATTCTAACTAGAAGTCTTTCAAGCAAATCAAACTAAATCATCACATGGAGTCCCAACAACTTCCAGTCTTTGGGCTGGCACTGCCTAAGGGATAATCCATAGAGACGCACAGGTACCACCTCCAGAGAAAAATCCCTCTGGACCCATCTGGACTTCTGGGGCATCTAAGGGAATACCCTATCCTGGGCAAAAACAAAACAAACCCCAAAACAAACAAACAAACAACCTAACTGCGTATGTTTGAGATAAACAAGTCAAAATCTTGCAACAAGAACATACACAACAATATTTTGGCTTTAAGAATAAAAACCCTAGAGGAATGACTGGACATCCATAAAAGCAAGAGAAAGACCTGAGAGCCTTCATTTCTGAAACGTGAGACAGAAGAGAGCAGCTACAGCAGAGGCTCAAGACCCAGGTCTTAAACACAAGCCTCCAGTTTGCAGAGAGGAACTTCAAACGAGCAGCAAAAGCCTCCCACAGCCCAAGTCACTCACTACCTCCCACACGAGGGGTCTCCCAGGAGCAGTGGCATCAGCAACAGGGCAGGACAAAAAATAGCAGGCTGAAAATAGGAAACCCTATTTCCCATACAGAGGATGCCTGTTTTCCCAGTGTCACATAGCACAAAGCTACACTTCACTGGGGAACCCAAAATAAAGATTCCTAGTTTCTGTGGGTACTGATGCATGCACGGTAGGTGCTGCACAAGACAACAGCCCCCCCAAGCTCACGTAAGGAAGTCTGAGCATTTACATGCCCAAGCTTGAAGCAAAGACTTTTCCAGAGTAAATAAGGAAATCTTACAATCCTGGAAACTTTTTTTAGACCTATATCCCTCTCAAGCAAGACCCAATTATGGATGGCCTGCATTTAAACAACAGGAAGGGGTTAAGGAGAGCAAGCATATAACAGAGCATACTATGAGAAAAGGTTTGAGACAGGCTACTTAAAAGGGAAGGACAAACAAGCAGCAGAGAAGGCTTAAAAGAAAATTATTAGGTCAAACTTGCAGGAGAGTAGGAAACAAAGCAGTGGGGCTCAAGGGCAGACATTGGCCAGTACCACTGCAATGCCTGACCTTGTCACCATGCATGGTGTGGTGGTGAGACACATGCTGCCATCTCATCACTGAAATGCACAACAAATACTCTGCAAAGGCCAGGAAAGAAATGGATGGGAGGAAAAACAATGGAAGAAGAGAAAGAAGAGAAGAAATGTGAAGGTCAGTGAGCACTCACACGGTTACAGTCATCTGCAGAATTCAGGAAGGCTGTCCAAGTACCAATGTGCTTCCCAGCAATCTGAGGAAGTGTCACTTCAGCACAAGGGAGAAAAACACTGTTGAATTCAAGGAGGATAGAACCCCAAGTTGTTTACACGCACAGTTTTAGGGGGAAAAGCATCAAAGAGCAGTAACCTCAGAATCCACCGTGGAAATATGCAATGCCACCACTGAGAGGGTTCTAGGAGGGCTTTTATCAGTGTTATTATAGCCACTGCAGTTTGGCCCCAGAGGGAAGCAGCAGTGACTAGGCTGATGAGAAGGCAGAGCTGTGGAGAGATCTCCAAAGAGCCTTATCTGCACAAGAGACACTAGTCTCCTCTCTCTGCTCTCAGATTTCTTCCATCATAGGCAAATCAATTTTAAAGGCATAGCTGCCTTTTAAGTCTCTGCCAGAAATGCTGCTGCTATGGGATAAGAGGCAAACCCCCCCCTCCCAAACTGAAACAAAAATAATACAGTTAATTACTGGAACAAAATTCTCAAGGCCAGAACTAACCATCTACCATTTCTCTTGAACTAGGTGGTCCAAGAACAAGGTGGGAGCTAACAACTTTTCTCAAGTGTCTTGAAATGGAAACAATAACTAGTTTGAGCATCAACAGCACCACCAGTTTTCTTCTTGGTGAAAAGCACAGGTGTTTAGCTCAGAAGGAAGCCAGAGCACAGCTTGGAGAGGTAAAGTCCGTAGATGGATATTCCAAGCCCAGCTGACTCCTTCAAAAGGCACTTTTTCTGCCCTTTGCCTTTTCTGCCAGAGCTCTGATCCTCTGGTAAATGGAGCAGCCTGAGCTGTAAGGTCACCACAAGGGACCTTAAACTTTCTGCTTGATCATTAAGGTGCCTGTCCCCCTCCCCCATCAACAAACCATCACTGATCAATTCTTCCCAGAGACACAAACGAGCTCCTCTTCCTGTGTCCACCCTCAGATTGTAATACCATTTAGCAGAGCATCAGGGACGTGTAAAAAGAAACAGGTAAAACACAGTTACAGGGAACTCTTTGTAAGGCATGTAACATTGCACTCCCTCTTATATGTTACGTAGCTGTTCTTTGTGCACTGTGTTTCCAAATAGCATCTTATTTCCTATGATCCACACCTTGTTTCCACTCCTTTATTTTGAATTACAACTCATTTTGAATGATCTCTATTTCCCCATTTAGACAGACAACTCTGATGTGTAAAGATGCACCTATTTTCCAAGGTAACCACTGCAAATACTTGCACGTGCCAAAGCTACAAAGCACTAAAAAAGCCTAGAAGAGGCTATGACAAAGGGTTTGTATGCTGACTGTCCAGTTAGGGAAAAGGTGATTTGTTCAGGGGCTTGCACTGAGAGCACTCTGTACAACAGTTAGTTATCTTGTACAAGGTAGGAGGATGCTTCACTAAGCAAATGCTGGATAACTTGAATTCCCAGCTCAGACAAATGCCTTTAGGTTTTGGGGGAATTTTTCTGTCCCCACAGAGAAGAAAAATCACCCTGTGCTGAGCAGCCGTTTTTCAGAAACAGCTGATGACTGCACCACAAGCAAGGGCTGTAAAGGTCTCTGTAAGGGCAGAGGCACACACATCCAGGCTGGAAGAAGCTATTCCCAGATCCTCTTCCACCACTCACATAACCTGCAGGAGTCTCAGGGGAAGCTGAGGCAGCAGCATTGTGGGTCAGCAGCACTCTCTCCTCAAGCTGCACACCTTTCACTAAACAAGGAAAAGAGATGAGAAAAAGGAGACCTGAAGAGCTGTACACCATCCTGTCTGATTTTAACACCCCCTTTGTTTCACTGCACTATATTGATCAGTCACACCACATAAGATGGAAGCAAGAAACAAGGTACTTTCAGAGTTTTTCTTTGCAGCAGGAGCACCAGGCACATTCATGACATGACTCATAGGTACATCTTGGTTTGTGATGACATTCAGTTAAAATGTTCCCAGCATGAAGAAAGGTGAGTTTCTCTGGCACAGAGACAAAGAGGTATTGCCTACATGGTGTTCTTTTTCTGGAAACCCTGCACTGCTTTCTAGCATCAGTTCACTTCCACAAGTGTTATCAAGAAGAGCAGAGATCACTGGTATGGTTAAGAATCTCAAACCCGTCAAGTTTGGGCACACACAATAAAATCAGATGAATAGTTACAGGCCCTAGTTTGGCCCCAGGCCACACCCCAGCTTAAAAAGACATCCCCATCAAAACAGATGTGTCCTACACCTTGGGAAGCTCTGGCCTAGAGGTTTAAATTAAGAGTCTGCAACATAGGGTCTACAGCAGTTGCTCCCTGCACCACTGCAGAAACCTGGCCGCATGCTAATGGAATTAAGTGTGAGGTTCCCTATATAAATCCTCACTTCTTGCATCTTTGAAACCCCTTAGCTCCGACCAAGAAAGGCTGGAATTGGTTTTCTGAGACTTTCTGATGGCTAATTTTACAGCAGCATTGAAGTCTGAGAGCTGCACAGAAGCCCACAACAGCTTTGTCTGTCTTTATTGATCTTACCCTTTCTTTGGTCAACAGTTCGTTTTCAGGCTATCTCAAGAGACCCTAAAACAGGATTAATGCCAACACTTTTGCTTACAGAACACTCTCCTCCTCCACATTCGGTACAAAACAGAAGGAGATGTGAGGAGAACCAACTGGCAGCCTCACTCCCAGCTGTGGGCAGCCAGGCAGGGCTCCCAGGCACACCGACTGCTTTGCTGCAGGGTGAGGCCATGCAAGCTGCTCAGCAGCTGGCAGCACAGAGCACAGAAGCCTGCTGAGCAGAGAAGGGGGTGGTTCATTACCATGCATCTCACCCTCCAGGCCCCTTTCTCTACCACTTCTCCACACGCTTTAAGACAGTTGCTGGAATATTCCAAGGGTCACAGTGCTCCCAAAGGATACAAAGCCGATGAGTGACTATTGCTTAGGGTCTGAAAGCCAAGTGCTGTTACACAACAAAGTTCTGCTCTGGGGAAGAGGAAGGGTAAAGAGTTTGCCCAGTGTCTCAGATACAGAAAAAGGGACCCCTCTTCACCACCCTCCTCATGTTCCTGAGCACCACGAGCTGTGATGCAGCCATGGGAGGTCTGGTAAAGAGTTTGCCCAGTGTCTCAGATATGGAAAAAGGGACATGAAAACACCTCCTCATGCTCCTGAGCACCACAAGCTAGTGATGCAGCCACATGAGGTCTCTCAGGCCTCCTCTGCATTCAGTGATATCGAAGGCACACTGGAGTTTAGCCAGTCTTAACTAACACTAGTCCAGTAGAGGGAGAATTGATCAGGAAATGAAGTCAGATCCAAATCCTGGTTTGTCCTGCTGTTACACGTGGTGTAAGACCATGCTTTTTCTTGTGAAGTTACATTACATCTGTATGGAGGTTCTCACACCACAAGCTCTGCCTCAGAGAGAAGTGGTTTTGAAAGGGAAATAGGCAGGTATCATTTTCACATGACAGCTTGGAAGAGAGGGCCCAATTTCACTCATTATTTTTAGTGACAGTAGGGATTCACACAATCTCTTATTTATTGTCTGCATGAAAACTATTCATGGCATCAATGAAACCATCTCCTAAGCTGCAATTGGCTCATGTCCAGACACATGATATTTGACTATATTAGTATAGATAGCATCAAATTACCTTGCTCTGATCTGTTCAAAGCTCCAGGCTCCCATTGCACTTAGCATCAACCACTGAGTGCAGAAAAAGGCACAACGAAGTTAATTCATCCTGCAAGGTCTCCTCCTTGTCTCTGGCCCCAGGTAAGGCAGAGAAGAGCTCTCTGTCCTTCCATAGCCCTCACAGTCAGAGGAAGGAACAACAGGAACATCCCCCTTGCTTCACATGGAAGTGCTCTCAGTTCAGTCTCCTTAGAAGGAGAACACGAATGGAAAAGACTGCGAGTGCAGCACCATTTTGATGAATTAAATCCAATACTGACTTGCTACAACAAGAACAGCCTTACCTCCTCTGACAGCAGGACAGAGGCATGCTCTGCAATTAACAACAGCCCATCTTCGAAGAACCAATGTTAGCACTCGAGGAACAGAGCAGGGTGATAAGTCCATCCACAGCAACTCTGCTTACAGCAGCCAGTCTAGCAATCCAAGTGGAAGACAGCTCAACTGAAGCTGCTATTGTCTTCTACAGCAGAGAATCCATCCTGGGGCTCACAAAGCAGCAGCAACAAGAAGGTGAGAGGGGAGGAGAAGAACACTAACTCTGAATCTAAATATTAACTATCTTTCCTGTATTACAAAGGAGACTTGTAACATTCCAGTTAAACTTTCTATTTAATATTAAAAGTCAAACTGACTTGGGGTTTGGAGCTAGATCCAAATCCAAACTCACCCTAAAGTTACTGCAAGAGCACTGAGGTTCTGGTCTGGGAGTCTGAGAGCTCATTAACCTCCACGTCTCCTTCACAGCAAGGTCTTCAGCCTTGCCTTTGATAACCAGCCTAAAGATAATGCCCTGGGCACAAATTTGTGCTAGCTAACAGCTACTCAGTGATTTGACTAGTATTAGGATGTATCTAATACTAGTAATCTAACAAGAACTTGAAATTCAGTCATCCCTGACAGCTAGGACTGTTGGAAAGAGCAGTGAGCTAATCTCCCCAGGTTTTACACTCATGCTACAAAGCAGCAGCTGGCTTCTACTTAATCATCATATTTAAGCCAGCATCCATTCCCTTTCACTCCAGCAGGTTTTTCTCCTTAATAATGCACAAGGTCTGCATCATGCTGTGTGGGCTGGCATAGCTGAGGGGCCAGAGCTACTGCACCCTTCCTTGCAGAACCATCACTTCCAGACACAAGCAGGGGTTGCTGGGCCCTACCCTTCCCTTTCAAAGGCTGACCCAGCATGCGTGGCCATGGTTTGCACTCAGCTCTTACCTAAGAAACCTTCCACTCTTCCTGAAGCTGCAGAACTAGCAATCTTTGCTGTGCCTCCACTTGTAGGCAACCAGGGGCACAGTATGTTAGCACCAGCTTCTTTGGATCAAGGGCAAAGGGACACAGGCTGGGGAGATGCTGCATAAGCAAGCCCTGGGTACATTAATGAGATAAGGATTTTGTCCTGACCTCTTGCACACACCCCAAGGATGTAATTTTGGCACATTTTCAGTTCAACCTCTTTTCTCATCTCTACACAGCTTCCTGGGAATCCAAGCCACCGACAGAATTTCTTAAACTCATCTGTCTCTTAAGCTGTTCCCTAATGTCCCTGCAAGCTCTCTTTTGTGATTTGGATCCATTATTTGAAAAAAACCCTATCATCAGGCTTATGCAAAGGAAAAACACGCCCTGCAGCCCTGGATCTCTCAGAATAAGGTACTGCACAGATTAAGGAGCTCATTAAACTGCAGCCAAGAATTAGGGCATACCAGACTGAGAAATCTTAAAACTGTTCTTTCCTGTTTCCTCCATCACCTCTAATGTAAATCATTTGGATTTACATGTAGTTTTTCATGTAAATAATTTATATGATCTCTTGTAAACTGCCACTCACTCCGCTCCCCTCCATCTCCCCATAGCCTATTTCTTCCCCTCCTCTCTTCACCAGTGTCTCCTCCTAGGCTAAGTACGAGTCTAAGGACTGATTTTTCCACTGGTTCAGTAGCTTAACTTTCACCCTTAATTAAAACACTCTGCATCCTAAACCTGGTGGATGCCTCAGAGTCCCAGCAAAGAGCAAGTCCTTGGATCAAACAGAAGCAGGCTCATGAACTTGGGTTTTATCTAGATGAAAGCTCCATGTAGTTCATACATAACATCTCATTACAAAGATTATGGAGTCTGCTGTGGCCATACATCTCACTCAAGTCTCTGGCTCTCTCCATCCCACTCTACCCAACCCCTCTGAATTACTTTAAGTAACAGCTTAAAGTCAGACTATTGTGAGCATAATTATTTGGACACACGAACTCTGCTCTGCCTGTCTTTGTACTTAGACAGTTGTGGTGTTTCAGCATCTGAGCAGCTCAGACTTAATTCACCACCTCTATTTTCCTGTGATGTAAAAAAAGGAATTTACCTTATTGCTTAAACAGCAACATAAAGCAATTCACCCAAACTCATCCAGGCAAAAAGCAAGGAATTGAACCCTAAGCTCATACAAAACCTGGCTCTGTCTAACCTGTCCCCCAAACTTCTCTCTTCTGCAGCTCTAAAAATACCTATAAAGCACAGTTACTCCAGGACAAAATAAACCCTGCGTAGGCTCCCTCTCAGCATAAGCCAGGCATGACAGACACATGACAACTTACATGGCTGTGAAGAAGGAAGGCTTTTTCCTCAGAGAAGGTCCCCGCAGGTGGCGGATGCCCCTCACGGCTGTGCTGCAGGACACCTTTCCAGGGGATGGGTTCTGGACCATGGCACTGCTTCACAATGAACAAGCCAACAGCAATGCTCACTCATGAAAAGCAATGGCTGGAGAGCACCAAACACATCTGCCAGCAGCAGGACAAAATTCTGTGTCTTCTCCAAAAAGCCCTAAGTAGAGCATGGTCCTTGAAATTCCACCACTGAGAATGAACTCCACTAGCAGCACGCCCCGGTACCGTCTCTTACAGTGAGAGCAGGCACACGGGTAAGATCTCAGCTGTGTCTAGTCCAGCTTTCAGCCCTCCTCAGTTACGTATTCCTCTCTATTCCTTTCCCCAGAGTCAACTTAGCAACTCAGCATGTCTTTACTTCTGGCTGGAGCAGCTTCCTTCAGCCCTCTCCCAGATGTCCAAGGCTGGTGCAGAGCCTCACCTTCTCTCCACCCTGACCCCTGCAGAGCAGCACAGGCTCCTGCTGCCCGAGGCAGCATGCCAGGAGCAGCTACACCTTCCAGTACCTACCACATGGGTTCTTGCTCTCCCCTCTTCTGCCCTACTCTGCTCAGCTTTTGTCACAACTTCCAGGACTGTTGAAACCCTGGGTGGCTGTGGTTTTGTGTGGGGGTATGGTGGTTTAGTTTTTGTTTTTTTTTTAAGAGCTGCTGTACAAGTCAATTGATCAAGTGAACAGTTCTGCCTGCAGGTTTTTGTAAGAGAAGCAAAGAGTTCCAAACCTGGGGGTGGAAGACCTCATTAGTGTTCAAAAATACCACCATAATAGCAGCAAGAAATTTCAATTTTCCCAGCTCTAGCAGACTCAAGATGTCTCAGGAACAACCTTTGCTTTTACTCACAGTAATAGTAAACAGCAAGGTCTCAAAGGATTTGTTCATCTTCTCACCAATTCATGTCCAGGTTCACACCTTAACTAAAACACTTCGAGTTTCATGTATTTTTCACTAAGTTCAATGAGCACAAGCCACAGGCATTTAAAGGAAGAATATACCAGTGGAGCCTGAAGCAATTACATCAGCAAAGGAGGAAAAGACCAGAGTGACAAAGACTATTTACTGGCCCTTGTATGGATCGGCTTAGGCCAGGTGTCCCTCCATGAGAACAAAAAGGTTACCAGTAATTCCATCTAGGCAACAATAATGTTGCAGATCCTCAGTATAAAAGGTCAACCAGCTGAACATCAGCCTGGCTTGGCAGAAATAGGTCTGAGATATTGTGCTGTACCCAAAACATGCCCCTTCTAGCCAGAAAGATATCCCTAGCACCAGTCTAAAGGCTCCACTTGAGTCTATATCTGAAACAGGTAGCTATTCCAAATGATTCCCTTTTTGCTGTGCCCAGAAACCCACCATCTAAGCACGAGCAAAGCCTAACCTTGTTTAACCAATGAAAGCCTGGATCAAATGGTGTAACAGCACACAGCAAGCTCAGGTATGACCTAAGTACCCATCTGCTTTGCTGTCAGACTCTTTATTTCCTGGTTGCAAACATTGCTCCCTGCCTGCCAGTTGTGCCAGGCTCCCCAGCACTGAGACTGGTAAATGCAGTGAAGCATGCAGAGGAAAAGGTTAGTGACAACTAACAAGGGCTAACTCTGAGCCAGTCTCTGCTGGGGTATTAATTAGCTCTTCATGGTCAGGATGTCCTCTCAAGTGAATCAGCTCCTCAGATGCCCACACAACTGCTACTCAGTTCTTACTCAATCTGTTGGCCTTTGACATCATAGTGGGAACTCTGAGTTCAGCAAGCATTTGCCCTTCTACACAGTGAGTAAGAACTCTGACCTCAGAGACAGCTTACATGGAATAACTGAGTAACAAACCTGTGACAGCACTGAGGGGCTGTGCCCAGATAGGAGCACGCAGAGTAGCAGACACCACATTCAGATGCTTCTTGTAATCCACTGTGTGGCAGCACAATGAAAGCAGTTCCCTCCTGCGGGCTCACTGCCACCCCCAGTCACGAGATCCAGTAAAATGCAATGTAACTCCACTGTGCAGTGCTGTAACAAAGTCATGGACATCTCAGAAACTCAGGTC
>NW_008586446.1:34618-89153 GCF_000691845.1 Merops nubicus | reverse complement strand
GAAAGCAGCCTGGAGGAGCTGGCCCAGGACAGAAGGGTAGCAGCAGCTCAGGGCTCACACTTTGTGCGCAGCAGAAGATAACGAAGCAGACTGAGGCTCAAAGGATGAACTGCAAGACTCAGCAAAGCTCTTAATCACACAGCTCTGAGCAAAGCAACAATAATAAATCATGCTTAAAAATAAGCATTAATTTCTCAACAGCTTTTGTGCCAAGGCTGCAGTTTGAAGCAGTCATTAATCAACCCAAAGCTCAAGAACCTTTAGTTTCTTCCAGAACTTCATAGCAGTTCTCTACCTAGGTGCTATGGACGAGCTTTTGATACCTCAGGACTCTCACAACACATCGGAGGTGAAATACAACAGCCATGTTCAACATTGTCTTTGCTGGGGACAAGAACCACGTACAAAATGTCTTTTGTCTGTTTTTAAGAATCAGAGCTGCTAACCATCAATACTCAGCAAGTCTGCTGAAACCACCTACACCAGTACAGTTTTGGGCAGTCTCAAGAGAAACCCCAGGCTGCTTCAGGAGTTGCATGCGTTTGTCCCACGAGTTCTGCTTCTAAGTAGATCAACGAGGCATCTTTTTAGACATTGATAAGACACAGGTAAATCACATCTCTTATGTGACAACTCTGAATTCAGGGAAAACAAACAAGGACCTAAGAGCCGAGCCCACATGAGTTCCCCGACTGGTCCCAATCACCCCCCAGTAGAGCTGGGGATGACTTACCTGTCCTCAGGCATATGAGGGCTCAGGAATCGGGCCGAGTCATCGTCGTGGCTGCTCTGCTGGCTGCTCTGCTGACTGCTGCCACAGGAGACAGGAACACAGAAGCCATTAGATTTGTAGAAGTCTATGAAACACACTGGTTAAAAGCCAGAATAAGAAGAACAGCTTTCTACTTCATATTTAGGGGATGCAATGAGAAAACAACAGATGACCAAGTTCGTGTCTGCTTTACAAAGACACGACTGAAGACGTTTGAAGTTTAACCTCACTCGGTGACCATTCCCTAAGAACTTTCTAAACCAGAAGTGACCCCACACATCACCTACACAGTGTTTCATCATGCCACCCCAGAAGAGCTGGGGACCTTTTCGTGCAGCTGAAGTGGCCGACACCGAATTTCTGGTGGCGAGTTGCATGCTGAGCCCACAAGATGTCACTGTCCCCCTTCCAGTGGGTGCCTGGGGCTCTTCCCCCCCCTGCACATCTCTCCTATGGACTTGGCCTTACTCCCTTCTCCAGGGACACATCAAAGTTGCCGCTGCTTATTTCTACAGCCGCAGCTCTTTGCAAGAGCTTTCCTTCCGAGCAGCAGGCAGATGTGATTCTGCCTTCGGGTACCAGAGAGCAGCACAAAAAGCTGAATTCCTGGGCTTGTCTCAGTCTGCTTCACCTGGCTACCTACCCCTGGCAAGACAGCTTACACCAACTGCTCGGTCTTAGCTGGGACACTGGGCATCTTCCCTGAGCAGTGGCTGTGCTAAAGCTGCTGTAGCTTCACTATCAGGTAGGACCTAAATGGTTCCTATGAAACCACTCCAGGTATACACGTGCTTGCAGTCACAGCTTCTCCAGCACTGCACACAGACCTGCGCATCACACTGCCCAAAGCACAGAAATGATGCTACTGAATCAAAAGGATCAAATCACATCTTCTAATTCTCAAGAGCAATAATGCTCAGCCAGAAACCCCTATCTGTGGGGCCAGGGGGGAAACACAGGACCAAAACACTGCAACAGAATTTTCCCTTGAAGTCTACTTGCTTGTTTGGTGTTTTTTTACCTGGCCCTGAACTTTTTAACCACTAAGTAGGATCCTATCTCTTGGAAGAAAACACTAGCTTCTGCTGTGTAAGAAGCATTCTCTAACTTTCCTTTCCATTTCAGTAATACTCTGTCACACTTTTTACATTCTAAAAAAAAAATACACCATTAACAGAAAATATTTTTCCTCTCTAGATGTACTCTATGTTTGTATGAGGAAATTAGAGCTATTCTTACCTACGCCTACTTACACTTCACAACTCAACTACAGAAACAATACCTCAAACATTAACAACTGTATTAACTTGAATAAATTAAGTCCCATCCAAAAAAAAGAAAATATTTTTACCACTACAGAATATACCACTACACAGAAAACACTTGAAAATGTTTAGAACTCTATCTATAATCTTGTCATCAGACTTGCATGGAATGACAAAACACTAGACTCAGCAAATACCTCAGGGACACGCCAACCACACCCTCCAGTACCTAACCATTTCTTCACAAATCTAAATAAATGGCTCTAACAAGACACCATGTGCACTTTTTAGAGATATGAACCACTAAAATTCCTGTTTTCCTCTCCACAAAGTATTTTTCCAATTAGCTTGTTTTCTTGGAAGGCTGTTCGCAAGTTTTAAGGTGAACATATCACAAAACTTTCACACGACCATTTTTATTTCTTAAAAAAAAAGAGAGAAGGGACTTTCTCTTCCCCTTTGAGATCAGAGTTTCTGGCAAAGTTTTGCCATTTCCTCAGAAGAGAAAGAACAGAGTGAGTCTTATTTGCATTTATTGTTTTCATCAGCCACATGGATTTTGAGCAGCTGCTTCTCTAAGATCTTCGAGGACTTCATCTTATCAAACATGACCTTTCTGAAAAAACACAGGAGCTGTCTTGGGGACCCACTGTGCATTTGAGACACGTCACAGGCACCTGGCACTGTTCACTATTTTTGCTGCCTGTTCAGAACATGGGGCAGAAAACTGCTCCTTATTCTTAGGACAGAAAGGCTGAGGCTTTTAGAATAATTAGTGATTGGTGTTTATAAAATCCTTGAACAAATAATATAGAAACTGGCCTTAGAGGCTGGACATACAAAGCCACAAAATTCAGGCAATATTTATGACTTTCAGCTCCAGATTTAAAGTGTGTGTGTTGCACTAAAGCCCTGGGCATGCACCTTGTGCTGTCACAGACAATCCCAGAGCACACTGCTTGTTTCCCCACTGCACAGTACATCATTTTACCAGAGCCAAGACAGGTAAAGATTTTCACAAAAACCTCTCAGCAAGGGCACAGATTTCATTTTCTGCTCCCACACAAATACTTAATCATTCCTTTCTTAAGCACCTCACTGTATAAAGGATAAGATATTAAGAATTCTATACAGGCTAAAAATCAGCTTGTGGATAAGAACACTATACCTGAAAAAAAACCAAAACACTTTCATGTACTTCTGAGCTTAATTATGGCCCAGTGAACTGGTTTGAAAAGAACACAAAAGGAAACACTCCCATGTAATTTAAAGGAATTATCACCCTTTTCAACATGAGAAAGCACTGCAGGGACTATCTCTATAACCACTTTTCTTCATAAAAAAAACTTTCCACAAAATGTTGCCACTTCAGTTTGGATCAAGCAGATATAAGAAAACTTACCAAACCAAAATTCCCAATATATCACAGGCCAACAGCAGTATCTGCAATACTGGTAATCCCATGTGACAGCTCACTTTTGGACAGCTATAGAAAATGAACCTTAGACCTTCTCACACTCACCCACCCATCATTAAATTTCACATTCTGAAAGTCCTCCAAATCAAGGTTTAAAATTTAATGGAATCCAGCTATTGCAACACATGGTAATACAACACCTTACCTTTGTCACTAGTGAACACAGGAGTACAAGCCATGAAACCCAGGCCAGGAGAGAGAAGCTAGTTTGTACCAATTGGTCTGTTTGGTGGTACTCCACATGAGCTGTTCCACTACAGCAGTGTTTGGCAAAAGTGAGTAAGATTTTCACACAAAGTCATTTCAACATTCTGATTACTACAAAGTGCACCTATTAAATTCCCTAAAATATACAGAGTGACTGAAATACAGAGCCTGTTGTTTTATCATGCTTTTCAGTCCTTTTTAAGCTGATCTGCGTCTAGGAAGACAGTGTTCCTCAGAGATGGTATAACAACAGTCTGCTGTTGTTGTATGGCAAAGGTATAATTTGTATTGGAGACTAATATGTAGGGAAGCTTCCAGATACACATGTCAGTTTTGTATCCACAGAGAAGGCCAAAAGCTGGTTAAAAATCTCAGAAAATCAGTATAACCAGCCTGTCTCATTCCAAAGCTCAGCAGTGATAAACCTGCAATGGAACAAGGCTTAAATCTTCCAGTACACAAGCCCAGCATGCCCCTTTCTCTCTTATGATTTCAAAGACAATAAACATTACTTTAAGGCTTATACCCTGTGGCTTTTCCTCAATTCTCATACAGACTCTTAACTTCACTTATTATTTAGAAACTGATGAAGACCTTTATTTAAAGACCAACCATGCCTTTTAACAAGGACATCTTTGAAATCTCTACTTCCACTGCTCCTCCATTCACTGCTCCCACACTATTGACCCAGGTAGCCCAAGTACAAAACAACATTTTTTCTGCCCACTGAGAAACAGGTGCTCTGATCACACACAACCCTCACTCTGTTCAGTTCTGGAGATTAAAAAAAAACAACAATTTTGCACTATTTGCAAGACTTCTGTATATTAAAGAAAAATAAGAGTTAATGTTGCCATGTTAGAAGCTCCACACTGTTTCAGCAACAACACTATCTTCATAGGGGTATGAATGAAAACAGATCAAACATATTCAAAATCCAGTTTGTATTCGGTGTTCTATTTCTTATCAATATTGGCTCAGTTGCCAGCTCATCTTTCTACCCAGAAGACCAAACCACCACTGTTCTACAAAGGAAATGCATTCCCAAGAACACTTATCATAGAATCATAGAATCCTTTAGGTTGTTCTATTACCTTTCTTCTCTACCATCTGTAATTTGTTACAAGTCTTAATTTTTATGGATTTCATGACCCATGCACACACATACTGAGATGAACACTCACAAGACAGTTATACAATTCCAAATCTTATCAGAACTGAATGTGAACAGACTGCAGGTACAAAACAAGTATAAAACTTGCTTTTGTTTCTTATTTAAAGATTAGTCTCACACTTGGTCTTGGGAAGTTATGCATTATGAACTAGATCTTGTGCTATTCTTATTCTCCTGCCTTTTCTTCAATAAGTCTCATTTTATTCTGAGCTTTCTGTCTTGAAATTATAATGCAGAGCCAAGATCTCTTATCATTTTATGCATGAATAGGCTTTCCAAGATAAGCAGGTCCAGATTTCACAAAGTTCACATGCTCAGGTCAATGTTTGCACACTAGAAGCCTTGTGGGAGTTCTACACCCTCCAGCTATGGGTGATAAATCCACCACTTTTACAGCTGCAGGTACACTGGGCAGGTTTTAATTCAGAGATTTTATTTTTTTCAGCAGTGATGGATGAATGGTGTGAGCAAACCAATGGGAATGAAAAGGCTGTATCCTGGAAGATAGAATTAGCTAACGAGTTTGAAGAATTATTCATAAAAATCTATAGCCTCCAGAAGGCTATTGTTAGCCACAGGTATGAGTGAAGTTTTCAGGTCTGAACTTAGATGAATATTTTGTTTTCATTTCTGCTTCATTAACCCCTGTATTCATGAGGCTCTAGGTTCAGCATTAAGCACTTCAAAAAGGGGAGTAATAGACAATTGACAATAAGGTCTGCATATCTTCTCCAGCTGCTTGTGGCAACAGCTTTTGGAACTGAAAGCTACTAATTATGAAGTCTCACAGTCCAGGAATATTTTTATCAACATAGATTTGGGAACTCAAAGATATGCAAGTTGTACAGGTTACGTGCATCAAGGTTTCTGTTAGAATTTACAAAGCTTTTGGGCTATTTGAAGAGCTAAAGGGTTTTTTTCATCGTGACAGTTGCACAAGCACAAAGATTTAAACCTACTTGCCTTAAAATATATCACAAAGTAATTAGGTTCTCTGAAGAACTGCCACCAGAAAAAGTGTAGCTGTACCAATTTCTGGTGCACGTTATCATTACTTCCAAGCTGGCAAAGAAATTAAATACACTGTCTTCTAAATGATATTTTTATATTATCAAAATGCACATTATTTTAAGCCAAAACTCTCTTTTATTGAAGTCTAAAAGATCCATAGTGGAAAATTCTAGAGTGAATTCCATGGTGTGCACAGGTTTTATTTGAAAACTCTCCTGATAAAGTGTTTTTGCCCATCTTTCCTTGGCAACAAACACAGGATAATAAAACTAGATTGAACTTCAAGCCTCAGGTGTGTCAGAAGAAAAGGTCCCTCTGAAGGTTTTCCCACAGGGGGCTTTGGGAGCTTGTCAAATATGAAACTATTTCAGCTTTCAATGTCACCCTCCTGCTCTGCTCATCCTTCCCAGAACACAGTCCCCCTCATATTTCTCACTGAACGGAAGGAACAGACCTCCCAGTCCCAGCTGCCTAACAGCACCTCATTGTCCTCGTAAAATTAAAATCCTGCCATCAAATGCTGTGTTACTATGGTTGCACAGAGACGTAAATGACTGTGCCATTCCAAACTGACAAGGAACTGTCAGGTGGAGGAGGAGGAAGGAGGATAAGGGACACAAATGGGAAATCACTGAGCTACGTTCCAAGGAACAACAGCCTCCATCATCAGGAAGGGCTGGCCTTTGACAGACCTAAAGTTCTCAGTCTGCAAGGTGAAGCCAAAGCACCTCCACTGACACAGCTTTCCCAGAGGTGCTGCAAGTTCCCACTTTTGGCATAAAACTGTGAAGCTGTCAGGGGAACATATCCTACCAGGGAAGGCAGCAAGCTGACATCAGCCTTTATTTAAAAAGTTCAGGAAGATTCATGTTCAGCAAACTAATTGGTACCACAACATTTCTATGGATCACAGCACCCTGTGTTTGCACAGCCCTGCTCCATCTGAGGATTGACTCTGAAGAAATTTCTTCCAAAAGCAGGTGGCACGTACCCTGTTTCTGCACACATTTCACTGAGGCTGAAAGGAGGCTATGCAGAGGCAAGGGGAACATTTGTAGCTGTGCTTACACAGTGAAATCAGCACACCACATGGAAGGCAGAGCTGGAAGGTGAAATCTCCAGTGACTTTTTTAACCTAAATTTTAAATCATGCACTACCTGGAGCCTAAAATATTGCCAGCATTCCCGAGAACCAAAGGGGCACTTCCTGCTCCAGACCTTCATATCTTGTTGATAACTCAGTTTCATAGATAGGGGGATATAAAGCAACATTTACAGTCTAAACCCATTAGTCTTTATCAAAAGAGATAAGGTACAGTTGCATGTATCACATAGATCATCATAATTAGTACTAATTATGTCCTTTGCAGTCACATTCAATGTTGGAGTGCCAAAGCATGAATCCTTAAGCCATCGTCTCTCCTGGGTTACAAGGGTCACGAGGGGTAGGATGGGCAGGTTTTCTCTTCTCACTGCATTCATTTTACAAATGAAAACATCAGCCTGCCCAGATGTCAAGGCAAGCCCGTCCATCAACAGCATATGCAATGAGCAACAGATATCTTGATTTTTAAAACACAATCCAGAGGAAAACAACTGTGCTGATGAACATGCTGATTAATTGTTAAATACCACTCACAAGCAGAGTGCTGTGTAAGAAAAAAATTCAGACAGTGCAATAGTAAGTATTTGCTGAATAGATAAGATCAGCAACATATAAGTTCCAGACTGTCTGTATATCAGTTGGTTTTGATACTCTTGTGTGACTGGTCATCCTAAACCACACAAATACTGAAGGGCAAATATTTAAAAAGAAAAGCACAAACTAATGCACAAAGGCAGTAAGGTCCAGCCAAAATAAATAAGATGTGGAATTCACAGGCATGTGGCCCAGGTTATAACAAACGACAGAAAACCTCCCATCACAGCAAACAGTAGATCAGCATTCTTCATAACAGACACGTGTGTGTTAATTTTTCAAATCATTGGAAACTGATTAGGTCTCTCTTGAACTCCCAGGTTCAAAAAGGAAAATTACTACCTTAACAGCCAAGCTGCTACCAAGCCATTATTTGTGCACTCCCACATTTCAGATGAGAAGAGATATCACATCAATGGAAGTTTGTGCTAATGGACTTCCCAAAGCTACCAAAGTAGGGGAGATGGGCTTACTACAGAGATCTATGTAAAAAACCCCCAAACTTTTCCCATTTTGGCTTTGAGGAAAACTGAGTATGGATACCACCTAAATACCTAAATAGGCATCCAAGTCCTAAAATCAATCCATAGGATATTCTTGTATCACTCATTGCTTCAGCTTGCTCCAGAAATCAGTTTGAAATATAGTTTAAAAGATAAGCTAGGAGAGAGGTGTTCCAAAAACCTGGGACAGTTAAAACACAGCAAAATAATTTCTGCTAACACCTCTTTACATTTCCAGGGACAACAGGTCTGATATTTCTCCACCTGACAACCTCAGTGAAACCAACTCCAGTTACAAGCAGAAGATGGAAAAAAAAAGCAGCAACCCATTTGCCTCTTCCATTATGAAATCCCTATGGAGTTGTCAGCTCCTCACACAAGATGTCAACAACTTTTATCAAAATCTGAATAAGCAAAAATGCAGCAGCAGTGCCAGTGCACACATCCACCACTTCCTGCAGTGGCTTGCAGTATTTTTAACAAAGGAGAAGCCCCACTTCTCTCCTCCGACCTAGCGTGAAACATGGAAGCTGGAAAAAGCCAGAGGAACTAAGAACTACAAAATTTACAGTTACTCATTTGGCAGCTTCTGGAAACTATGTGGCATGTAGTGAACAAAACCTTCCTCCATCAAGCCTTTCTAGTCTTTTCTTCAACCACAAGCAGCACAGGGCTTTAACAGTTTTCTCTTCACCAAGTACTTTTCCCAGCGTTAGTAAATACTGCCACTAATATCACCTAAAGACAGAACAGCCCAGCCCTATCTCAGGCTGGCATTAAAGCTTTTTCCTTGAGAAAACATTACAATGTTATTCCTAGGTGTGCAAGAAAAAGGTAAAAAGAAATTAACTTATTCCCAGAAACATTCAGAGTTCATTTCCATTTCTTTAAGGAAAGAGACAGCACTAGGAACTAATTGAAATAAAACATTAATTTTGTTTCTGTAAGACAATTCAAAATAGCTAAACCACTTATTTTATAATGAGTTTTTTGTTAAGAAAAAGAAGAAATTTCACTTCTGTCATGGAACATGAACAGCAGAAGTAGCAGAGCACACTGCTGAGCTGCTTACAGTTCTCCTAGTGTGCCCTTTGTTTCATACTACCATAGTTTGAAGACTTCATCTGTAAAACCCTCTACAGTTGTGTCCAGCAACACAAGAAACCTCTGTCCTCTCAGTACATGTCTTTTTCTAAGATAAGAAGCAATGGAATACTTCTAATAGTATACTTACTTCCTACATCTTATGTTAGAGACATTTTAGGACACAGATGAGTTTCCCTCAAGCTGAACCTGTTGTTTAGGACTGCAGTAAGTGTCAGAGTTTGCAGCAGATCAAACTGAGACCACTCATCTTTAGAAATGTCAAGAGCTACAGCACAACCTATTGCCCACCTATCCAACAAAATCCACAAGTTTCACATCCTTTGGAGCACCAACATTTTGTGTTTGGTTACTAACTCCTCTGGATGCTGTGACTGACCAAACAAGTTCATCTTTAGGACGAGCCTTAACAGAAGACAAATCAGGTGATCCTGAAGAGCTTGAGGAAAAGGGAGCTCTGGAATGGACTGCATGCATCAGGATACAGCAACTTCCAGGACCTCCTGCAAGGGCAAGTTCAGCCAGGAATAACAAGAAGTAGAAGATGATTCAAACCTTTTACTGTCCTTGGCATCCTGGCTTGTTTCTCCCCACAGCAGGGACATACATTCCGATGACCACTACCATGACCTTTGCCAAGCCTGAGTGCCTCACAGGAAACTGTTTAAGAGCAAAAGATTTACCATACCTCAATTATTATGTATGTACTGTTGAGCATTCACACAGGAGCCCACGTCGGGCAATAATGGGGCAGAGCCCACCAATTTACACTCAGCTTCTGCCAACAGAAGGGTCCAAGCACAAGATCTCATTCCAGTCCTGATCTTAGGCCAAAAGGAGAGCAGTCCTTCAAGACCAAATCATCTCTCTCAGCAGTTCTTGCCTTACACATCAAGAATCATATAGAGTTCTAGACATTCCTAGTCAGGGCAGCTTGGAGAAGTAAATAATTAAAGCAGATACACTCTCACATCCCCACATCAATAATGCATGTTCATTACATGCACAGCAAAATGCTAACAGACTGAATCTACTCGCCTGTGAGGAAAGAAACATCATCATGCCTTAGCAAATTTGTGTACTTGTGTGCAGGGGTCACTCTTGAGAATGTTGTAGGCAGGTGAAAACTACTGCCATTGCCTGGGCAGCAAATGATGGATGAGTGCAGGTAAGAAACTGTCTGCATCCTTTATAAGAAATCATCCTATTTACCATCTTCATGGGCCCCCAGAGCAAACTTGTAGTGTGGATCATCACACTTTTGTACAAAGAAATTCCAAGGAAACTCCTACCCCTGAGAAATTGCTTCCTCTTGCTCTTTCACCTTGAACACAACTGTTGTAGGCAAGCAAAGCTCTTACATGCCACTTCTGCTCTTTAAGAAATAAACAGTCTCTCTTCTGCTCTCACTATCAGCCACCTAACAGCTTTTAGAGAACCAGTAGGTAAACAAATCTTAAAATTACCCAGGCTGTTAAAAACTAAACAATGATATAGGACACATTGCAGGCTGAGATTTCCCAGTGAGAAAAGCAGCCAGCTTTCATCAGACCTGGAGCATTAGACACAGCATTTGGAGTCCTAAAAGCATTTGTTTATTCACTTGGATGCTTACTGTATGCTAATGGTCACCCAGCTATTGCCTTGCTCAGGGGCATGTGAGCAACACATGCATAGGCTCAGTCAGCTGGTGCACAGCTTGCTTCCCTGGGAGAGCTCTGCTGTACAACCAGGCTGGTAGCTGGCTAGGTAGTGGGTGTAAAGGTTAGTGGAGTCCAAAAAAAAAAAACCAAAAGGAAAATCCAGACTGCTTGATTATAGTTTAACTAGAAGGAGGAACTGGGAGCAAACTGCGGTCGTTTCTCTGGTGGGAAGCCCATGCTGACAGCTGCTCCCTTTACCAGGTGATATTTGGGAGCTTGCACACTTTGTAGTGTACCCGGGCTCTTAGCAGATGTGTGGTACACTGACCGTGCTGGGGATCCCAGTTACAACAGAGTTACAGTTACCCAGCTGGACGGTTCAGGCACCATGGCTGTAGCTCAACCCCAGGAAACAGCTTGGTGGAAAAACCACTGAATGAAATGCTTCAGCCTTTACTTGGTACCAGAGTCTCTGTTGCCCTTACATGAACAGCAAAGTGAGTTGCTAGCATCTGTCACAAACAGCAACACCATAACAGAACAGCAGCAGGAAAGAAGCAATGCTCCAGATGACCCAGTTTGAAGCAGGGGAAGGTAGACAGGCAGTATCTATCTGCTTTGCCAGCTTCCTGACCTGCTGTCTTAGAACAGGGTTCCACAAGCAACAGCCCTGGGGCTCAGTAAGGTTTACCCCACCATGCTTGCTGCTAGTCTCTTTGAAATTCCTGCCATAAAATCCTTCAGGGTTCATCACTCTCTCTGTGATAAGTCCTCACAGATTCTGCTTTCTCTGTTTCTATGCCTGCTGAATTTTGAAAGCCCAGAGGCTCAGCACCAAGTGAGCAGCAAACTGTTGAGTGGTTTCTGTTTGTTCCCCCACCTGGACTAGGAAGGGCAAAATGCCATTCGAAAACATGCTTCCCATTGCAAAAAGGACAGATTTGGAGCTTGCTACATATAAATCAAGGAGGTTCCACACTGGCTTCTTGTATGCTAACGCCACCTAATCCAGCAACAGCTTTAGCTTTTTTCCAGTCACTGACTCAAAAACATAATGAGGGCTAAAGCAGAAATATCCTGATGAATAAGCAGAAAGTTGTCAACATAGCCATGGAGATATCATGTGTGGAACAACAAACAAGCTTTTCTTGTGCATTCACACCAAAACAAGTGTCTTGCCCTGTCTCAAACACATTCACCATCAACAAATCCAGATGAAATCCTAGAGCTGAAAAGCCATCCTTTTTGCTGAACTTCAGACTGAAGTTTGCAATTCATATGCCCTATGCTTTACCTTTCCCCTGCCTTCTCTGCTGTAACTGAGCCACTACTCGGGTCACCACAGCTAACTGAAAATCAGTAATGTTTCTCAACCAAAAGATATTGTCAATGTTAACTTCTTAAGAGAGAGATTCTCAAATCTTTGATGTCATGCATTTATTGATGAAACTTCCCCCAAAGCTTAAACAAATGGAAGAAAAACTTCAATAAAGGGACCTTATACAAGAGGAGCTATCACATAATCAGAGTGGATATGAGAAGAAAAAGCTCTGTCCTGGGAACACACAGGCAACACAGCAGAGAGTGAATCCATCTAATATGCTGGGCACAGGAACTGTAAGAGACAAGGGTCTCTTTTTGTGGAGGTGCAGGACATACTTTCTGGCATAAAGCCACAGAGGCTGCATGGGTCTTGCTAAGCAACAAAAGAAAATGTAGCCCACACTAAGGTAACCTGGGGATTTCTCATGCACTGATTTCTCAGAGTAACCTTTGACGTGTCTTGTGTATTTCAAGGCCTTCAGGAGAGGTGGATTGTTCCACTCCCCCAAAAGTAAACTACTCTGCACATTGCAGACCCTGACTGCACCTGCAGAGGGTTACATAAGTTACAGCTGTTTCTTTGCACGGCCACACAATAACTCCCTGGGCATTCATTTTCCTCTGTTGACAAGCTCTTGGAGATATACACGAATTATTTGTCCCCTTATTAGCCAAAGGACTGAGTAACTTTCAAGTCTGGAAAGCAGCCATGAACTGAACCAGGCCACGTTGACATGCACACCCACCTACCAACCACAAGACTACTTGGTTTCTTTCTCTTGCCCTTGCATTGTCCCAGTATCAGCTGCTGAACAAAGGATTTCCAGGAAGGTCTCGGCAGTAGGAATGACCACCACCAAACAACACTGCCAAAAGTTTGGCATCATCACTCCCTGTCCTGGTAATCCCTGCAGAGAGGTCACCTCCTCTCTTGCAAGGATCTCTTCAGGAGAGACCCGAGTTAAGTCATACTGCCCACCTTGCAGGACAGCCTCCTTCACTCCACAGCACACTCTTTACACCGGCTCTCTGTTACCTGCAGAAGGTATGCGAAGGACCATGAACAAGGACAGACCCTAGTACTGCTGATTCTAGCATGCTCACTCTTTGGCTGAAAGGATTAGGCCACTGGCCTTGGCATCAGAGATCCAATGAACTACATCACCCATCCCAGCCAACAGGCGAGGACAAAGTCCCAGAAGGAAGCACACGGAGATGCCTAGGGGGACAACAGACCCTACCTACCTACTG
This sequence comes from Merops nubicus, assembly GCF_000691845.1. Classification (NCBI taxonomy): domain Eukaryota; kingdom Metazoa; phylum Chordata; class Aves; order Coraciiformes; family Meropidae; genus Merops; species Merops nubicus. Next base: position 75,724 of record NW_008586446.1, on the reverse strand, counting down.
TGGACAGGCTGTTCTTGGGAGCAGGGAAGGAAAAGTGGCCAAACACATACCTGCTCTCACTGTATTCCTTCTTCTCTCTCACACGCAGCCACTTCCGAAGGAGGAAGCGCTTGCGCCGCGGGGAAGCGCTGGGTGTGGAGCAGTTGGACCAGGGAGTGTCCTCATCACTGGAGGGAGTGATTTCAATGGATGGGAGCTGCAGGTATTCCTTGCTGGAGGATGGAGAATCCCGATACCTGCTGGCCTCCAGGCTCTGCTCCTGCACGTTCTTCATCCGCCTCATCTTGAAGCGCCTCCTGCGCAGGGTCGGGGTGGAGGAGCTGGACCAGGCACGGCCGCTCTCCGCCGCCTGCTGCTCTGGGACTTGCAGGGCTGGGAGCTGCAGTGTTTCTGTCATATTGGCAGCTGGCATCAGATGCCCTTTCTCTTTCTGCTCCCACCCCCAGGCACACCAGCTCTGATCTCTGTGTAAACCACACCACAAAACCACAACTTGACTTCTTCCTCCCTCACCCAGTCCAGAACTGCCCTTCCTCTCAAGCAGGAAGCCTCATGTTCTTCACGTGCTTTCATTTAACAAACAGCAGGGTGGGGAGGGGGTGTTCAGGAGACACACATGCCACAAGGGAAGCCACTTTCTTTTTCCTTCTCTACAAAATGAAGTCCCTCCCCTGCCTGGTCTCTCTCAGAGCAGTAGGTTTAGCAAGGGTTTGGCTCACTTTCGGCTTCCACACCCCACCTTCACCTTCTGTCCTCTTTGCCTAACGTTGGCTCGGGAAAGAAAATCCCCTGGGGCTTTCCTAGGAAACTCAGCTGAGGTCTTCTCAAGAGACGAAGTAAGTATGGAGTGGAGCGGCGTGGAGCTGTGAGGAGGTCGGAAAGAAAAAGAGAGGGAGGGAAGCAATACTAGATAACATCAGGAGAAGGAGGAGGAGGAGCAGCATGTTCTTTTTCTGTAGCTGGTAAGACATACGCAGGCAGCTGCTGCGAGTGGAGCTGCACTCTTAATCCCAAGGGACAGGGTTTATATTACCAAATATGCTGCTGCTACAAATCAACCACGGTAAAAAGGGTGTAGAAGCCAATTGGACAGGCTTTCTCCTGGTCCCACCTTCCTGCTCAGGCAGCCCACTCCCTGGAGGGAGGGAGCTAACTCGGACTCTCAGCCTGCTTTCACAGCTCGGTGGGGTGTTCTGTGCCCAGTGACTGCTCATAGAGAAGGTAAAAACAGAGAGGGATTGGAGAATAGCTAAAAAGGCAGCAGCAGCACGTGGCACGAGTGCTGGGAGGCTGGTTGGTTTTTCAGCTCAGGATCACATGAGCTAAAGCTGATAAAAGTTGTTAGAGGGCAATGCTGCTTCCAAAATGACAGTGGATGATGGATGGTCTGAGGTCCAGGAACCAACAAAGACACCATATAAAGACAGACATGCAGAACAGATTTTAGACCAGGAGAAAGACACATACTACATGGAAGACTGCCAGGCATCTGATTTGCTAAGGAAACTCCACTAAGGGTCAAGCACTGGGAATAATAGGAGCTTCAGGACCAAGCCTTGCAAAAATCTGGTAATGAAACCAAATCTCTGAATCTCATCAAATGCTCCTGAATGAAGCTGTATTTCCAGGTGGAAAACCAACATAAAACTTCATTTCTCTGAAGGAGTGACTAGAATTCAGCTGTGTGAAGTTCAAGTGTGTTGTCAGAAAAAAAAAACCCTCTAAACCAACCTGACACATCTTTAGTTTAACCAACATAAAACTTCATTTCTCTGAAGGAGTGACTAGAATTCAGCTGTGTGAAGTTCAAGTGTGCTGTCAGAAAAAAAAAAACAAACTCTAAACCAACCTGACACAGCTTTAGTTTCCATTGTTCAACAGCCTGAACCTTTAAAAATATTAGTTTCAAGTTAGAAAATATTTGTCTGCCTAAATCAAAATAGATTTTCTTGCATGGATTGCCTCAGTTTTGTTTGAAAATAAACTTTGTGAGAACTTTCAACACCAAAACTTGTCACCTAGGACATAGATAACTAAACATGTCAGAAAAGGAAAACTTCTAACAGCAGGAACAAGGGCGAAGGAAATGTTCCAATAATGTTTTTGGGTTTGTTTTGATTTTAAATTCTCAATTGCTATCTTCATCTTTGAGGTGCTGTCCTATTTGCTCTGCTCATCCTGTAAGCTAATACCTTGAGCAGCTCTTCTAATGAGTTCCTGGAGCTCCTGTTACCTTGACATCTGTGCATCCGGTGCATGCACACCATTAGAAGACCTGCTAAAAAAACCCCACTTAAATAAACACAAAAGTGATATAACCCTTTTTTTAAAAAAAGAAGTCCAAGAAACAAAAATTCATGGATTAGACAAAAAGCCAATATTCCATATTTCCAGCCTTGCATGAGTAGCTGTGCATCCCCCTGACTCTCATGGGCTGGAACCTTTCCTTCCTCACCCACAGTATGGAGAAACCTGCCCCTGAGCACTCCGGGCACCTCATGCCATAATTTGTCATGTCACCACCTATTCAGAAACCACCTGTACAAAACACTTCTGGATACCTGTTATCACAGAAAATTAACCTTCAGCTTTTTTTCCCCATCCGAGAATCAACACCCCACAATATCTTTTCTAAAATTTAACCAAGAGTGATTATGTGTAACTCTAGGGGAAAAAATTAATAGCCCTTTGGAGGCTAGCATAAAGACCTGTTCCATTAATGAGCTTGATCTCCCATGGAATCTTATCAAGTAGACAAAATTCTGATCTAATTGCAGAAATAATCACAAATAAGAATGGTCAAAGTTGGCATTTTTGCATGCTTTCTTCACTAACAAATGGCACAGTGGGCATGGCAAACCCTCAGAATCCTCCCAGATGGTACCTAATCAATCACACACTGCATTGCTCTGGGCAGTAGCAACATCTGCTCACCACTTTCTTTGGCAAGGGAAAACTGCCCCTTGCACCACTCTGCTCTGTTGCCAAGGCCATGCCAGTACAATCTCTTTACCCTCAGCCTCACTGCATGCTCAAGCAGTACACACGCATGGGGACAATTCCTTTAATTCAAGTACTTCACTAATTAGTGAGCAACACTTATTTGCTCTCCAACATCCTCAGCGTATTTTTATTTTGGAGAGAGGATGCTGGCCACCTGTCTGATGCTCTTAGCAGAAAGCAGAAGCCATGTAGTAACGAAGACAGCTCAAACACTCCACTCACAGTGAGAAACAGCAGCCATGGTCAAGCACTATTTCTGTACCAAACAACCCCATTTGACTGCTTCCAGGAGAGCCCGTCCCCTTCACCTCCCCCCCTACCCCCATTATGCTAGATTCTTGGTTAATGACTGCTCAGGTAGTTTAATGATCCATCTAATGACAGATTCATTATAACAGCAGATGGTTGTCAATGCTTCAGGTTGATAAACCATCTCTCTGCCTTTCTCCTGCTCAAACATCCTGTGTTTCCCAGTGTCCTCAGAAGAGGCCTTATGAATTAAGCAAAGAGGAAAAAATCATTTGAAAAACTAAGAATCCCTCCTCTGAAGGAAGAACTAATGCCTGCCCAGATTCTTTGGCAGTCCTTTCCATAATAGCTTCCATAATGTGTTTAAAGGACAGCAAAAAGTCATCCTTGGTAGATGAATACAGAGTAGGAGGCACTCAGTACACCATAAGAAAACAATTTATTAATTAAAGGCAGTTATTTTTAAATACAGGAAGGCTATAAAACTTATTCAGAAGACTAACAAAGTCACTCAGATGCACAACAGCTGGCTACAGAAGCTCTGTGAGGTCAGGCAAGGAAATTACTGTGATTATAGACTTGGAAAAATTTAAATGAGAGCCCCACTCAAACCTTCATTTTCCTACAGTCCAGCAGCACGTTGAACTTTGGTGCATGCAGTTGAAAGTGGCAGGTTCTGGGAGGTAAACTTGCCATGCCTACCCCTGCTAGGTCAGAAGTCTGACTTTTTCAAATTCCATAACTTGCATGTCTCTTTTCTCTATGAAAGTTCTGGAGTGATTTTGTGAGTTTAAATTACAAGCTCACATGTTTATATGCATTTTTTTTTCATACTCCAGCAGACTTCTGCAAGACCTGTTGTGTGACCTCTGCAACTGAAAGGCTTCCTTACACTAGGACTTCAGCCATCCTCTGGTCTCTGAATATGCAATTAGCATGAGGCCTATGACAATGGGACATAGGACAGCTTGTGGATGCACACAAGGGGCATGTATTGGCCAACAGCTCTGACTTTCCTTTAGTGCCTTACGTGTGTCCCTTTAAATGGTGCTCTACCAACCCGCAGTTGCTGTCATTTCATCACACAGAGCCCATTTGATTTTGGATATGTGATACTGGATACCTGCACGTGTTGTTCTCCTATCCCAAGGACTGTGTTGCAAGACAGAAGACAGATTTCACAGGCTGCAGGGTGAAAAATACCAGCAACAGGCTGATACTGTCATGTATTACCAAGCAGGATGGGGGCACTCCTGTGGCCCGTGCATTCCCCAGTCCTTCCCTGTTCCAAACAACATGTATTCAGGGCTTGCCACAACGTCAGGCACAAGCAGCCCAGTTCAGAAAACGTGCTTGCACTTGTAGCACTTCAATGGCTACAAGTCCCAATTGCTCTGGATTAAACACGGTCTCAGCACCCATTCCTTTGTTTCCCAAAAATTATGCTGTGAAGGAACAGAGTTATTATTATCCCAGGGGACTCAAGACATCCCTTCCATGCCACCTGACCAAAGAACAGGGCAGTTTTCATTGTGGTTTGACTGAAAGTGCTTTCAGACAAGCTTCCAGTCAGGAAGAAACCAGCTGTTGGATGAACTACACCAACTGGCCTCTGGCATAAGACTTTGACATGTCTGTCATCTCAGTCAATAGCCATTGGTCCCTGAATGAAAACACCAGTGCATACACACTCGTACTCCCAGTGCAAAGCACAGCCTCCACAGGTACTAAGTGCACTACAGAACATTTCCTGATAGGAAAGCTAAGAGCAGCAACTCTCAGCTCCTGCTGGAATCCCAGCATTGTCATCTCTAACCACGTGGGTCACAACGTGGGACAAAAAGGGGCTGCAATAGGCTCTAGCACTTTGGATCCCATCTCTCCTACCAGAGCCAAACAGGACATGCTGTTATTTATTACACATTAGTTGCTGGCCATTTTAGCCATACTTGGAGAGGCTGAAGAGAAGGCTGATCCCAGTGTGGTTTTCTGCTTAAAGGTTAACCTATATCTCTTAGTTCCTTCCCTTCCAAAAGAAATTTTCACATCAGCAATAACCATTGAAGACTTCAGCCTGAATTCTTACTAACCAAGTACCATGTTTAACTAGGCATTTAAATTTTGACCTCATACACAGTGTGAGGAAGCAAGGGGACTCTGTCCAAAAGCCCTGGCATTCCTCTACCTGTACAGCACTTTAACTGGTCACAGCTCACAGCACATCCCATTAACCACAGGAGAACAAGCCTGTGAGTACAAAAGGTCTCTGAGCAGTACATTGTCCCCTGCTCAGCTGGAAAGCCTGCTTCACTAACTCAGGTCAGCCCAGCTTGCTGTGTTTAACCCAGCACACAGAAACACACCAGCTCAAGGACCCCAAACACACTGGAAAACTCCACTCAGCTATTTGGAAGGTAAAACCCCCTGCCTTTACAACTGTGCCAAATGCCCAGTTCCCATTAAAAAGTTGAGTAAGCCTGAATTTTTTTTGCCGTAAAAGCAGAAGTAGTAAAATTAAAATGAATCCTTCCTTCCCCCTGATAAAACACATGCAAAAGGCAGAGAGCTGGATTCCAAATCAAAACCCAGCAAATGTTCAGTGTAGCACTGATCAGGCCTTGTAGCATTGGTGAGCAATCCAGCCAACACTGACAAGCAGGCAGCAGGAGTTTGACTCTCAGCTGAAAGCAAGGCTGAACAAAACTGTGCAGCTAGGCAGGGTATTGCACTGCTCACCACTGGTTAAGTTTTCTCCTATGTTTATACATATTCACCTGGATTTACCAGTGTAAACACCTACCTCTAAAAAAACTCAAATATTTTGCTGCATTGTGATATGTTCAAAAAACAGTTTCAGTAAGAACTTAACTCCTTTCCTTCCTCAGTGTAGCCAAACCTAAGTTAGAAAAGTGGCTTAAGCTCCAGCAGAATGCTCTCTGAATTTTTAACACTTGTGGGTTTTGGACAGCAGACTGAAACAGCCCCTTTCCTCCAACAGTCAAAACCAGCCCTCAGCAGAGAGTTTTGAAGAAAAGCACAGTACCTGCATGAAAGCATGAAGCAACTTGCAAAGACAACAAGCTCCTCTGATCGAGCAAGCACAGACCACAAAGTACAAGGTGATAGTAGCTGAAAAGAAAAAAAAATTCAGTGTTCCTAAGAAATCAGACAAGTCAAAGTACAAGAACAGCAGTGTTTTGGTATTTGCTTCCATCCTGCACCTGGACAAAACCATAAGCTTTCAAACAAAACTAAAAAGGAAGGAGCCATGTTTTGTTTTGTTACAGAATCTCCTCCAGTACAGTGACAGACTCTCACCAGATCAGTCATTGTTCTTCTCATTCAAGGAAGATGGATCTAATTACTTCTAGAGAAAGTTCTAATCTGGAAAAGGACTAATCAGAACTGAGCCCTAAATTGCAAATCCTACAATAGATGTGGTGCAGCTCCTGTAAGATTAGGTTATGCAGATATGTTTCCCACCCAGGCTTCTGTTCTAACTCTCAAACCCATCAAGTGCTTGAGCAAGTACTGTAATATCCTTTCTAACGTGGTCTGACTCCAATTAAAATTTGTCTTGGGCTAAGAGCAGTGGTTCCCACCTCACAACCTGCATGCTCTTTGCGTGACTGACACAAGTGCAGTAATCTAAGTCTAAAATCAATAAATGACGTTACCCACAGATATTGATTTTGTACCTGTAGCATGGTTGGAAGTGGAATAAATATTAAGTATTTCTGCTTTCTCCCTTATATTTAGGGCAACTAAACCCAATCCTGAAACAACTATTATCTCCCTCCTCTTCTCTGTATGGAAGAGGGAAGGGCAGAATATTTTTGTCCTGTAAAAATACTGTGGAAAGGAATGCCTGTCAGAAAAATTTTCTTGAGTCTTATTCTGCACAAGGCCAAATGGAAATCACCAAAACTAGCTCTGAACTCCCAAGAGCCACTGAAATCACAGGACAGAAGAGGTTCTTTCCTATAATCACTAAACTCCTTCTATAATAAGGATATAGAAATGGCTTTAAATACCACTGCTGTCCATCACATCAATTACCCACAACTGCAGCAGCAAGGCTGATAGAGCCCATTCCTTCAATTAGACACATGCCTGAGGACAGCTGTCATTTTTCTTCACCATCTCTGAAAAAGCTATTGGGAAAATGCTTCCTGGACAGTTGGAAAACATCTCCTCCAGCTGGCTTTGCCATTCACACTTACAATGCCACACTTGCTATTATGGAAGTGAAGCCAGCAAAATGTATTCCTTCCCCCCAGAACAAATTCAACATACACGTATCGTATGACAGACAAATCTCTCCACATTGACGTGCACCACATGCCATGAGCATGTTTGAAACGTGTTTCATGCATGAAATCAGCCCAGATTGTAAAACTTGGACTCTCATTTCTTGTCTGCACAGAGCATGTGTCAGCAGTACATGTACCTCCTCTGCAGCATCAGCAGGCAGAGATTACAGTAAATGAGCAGGAAGAGTTCTATACATCAATAGAATGCATTGAATATGCCCCTCAGGCAGAAGTTTTACTTGAGTATGCAGGTACAGGTGTGAAACAGCTGATAAATGTCCCCACAATACACTGAGGAATGTAGCAGAGCTTGTATGGCTCAGAAACAGTCCTTACAGCTACTGCCCTAATGTGCCAGACAGCACCCTCCCAGTCACCTCCTCCCAGCAGCACCCTGCTACTGCCTCTCACTGGCTGAGGCTAGAGATGCCTTTGCCACCACAGAGCAGGTTACACTGCTAACACAGGCTGTAAATAAGCTACACACACACACAATTCCAGGTGCCACAATCTCTCACTGAGAGAGCTCCAAACAGTTGCCAAGGATCATCAGTCTAATGGTCATCTTTTAATGAAACAGTTTAGCACTGTCAGGTTATGTCACAATCACCAGTCTGCTTCCCCTATTTCCCCTCCAAATTTTCATTATTATGCTCTTGTGACACTTGGGGAAAGCAAGGTCAAACTTGGCTGGAGCATTCAGTCAAGGGCAGAGTGAAGTGCTTCGGGGGGAAGCTTGCACTAACAATGCCCAGATTGTGTTAACTTCCATCTATCCCTGAATCTACAAACACCAGTAATGACTGGGAGCTAAAAGACATTTTGTATTAAAGCAAACAAAGGAAACAAAAGTAGCAGCAGAAGCAAACAGACAATGTTTCTTAAACTGTTTGTGTTTTTAAGTAATGTTGATTAATCATAATTCTTGTTTCTATATACACCAAGGTTTTCACCCAGCAACTATGTTAAATTTGAGTAGCACTTTGAGATTTGATCTGCGACCAGAGGGAGGAAAGGGTTTGCACCACACATCACCTTTTCCACCCTGTAAATCTCTCCACAATTCTCACAATATTGCAATCAGTCTTCTGTAAACAGAACTAGCTGAAAAAGCTTTATTTTTCCTTAAAGCCAGGGAGATTATGCACAGACTACTTAGACGGTTGCAGACTGGCTACCAGGCTTCCTGCTATACAATCCTACTTTTCTCTTTTGTCCCTCAGAGAAAGCCATTTCACATTTGGTCTCCAGTTCTTTGCAGATAACACTGAGATTAAGACAGCTGCCTGATGTGTTAGAACTGCCCGAGTTTACATTCAGAAAGTACGTAAATCATGTGGAGGTCTTCAAAAGACAGTCAATGTACAGTCCAGGAGACTTGAACTGTTTATCTAAGGTATAAGAGCTGAAAACTCCATGTTCTGCCACCAGCAAGAGCATCCCCAGTATAAAACAAGCATCCATTTCAAGGTAGTGAACAGAAAATTAGGTAGTTTGTTATTATTTCTTCTTCCTGATCCAAACTAAAGCATGCATAGAAACTGTTTGTCACCTAGAAAAATCTGTTTGACTGAAAATTAATGATTCATAATTATGACCATTCTTACTGCCTTGGCTTGTTTTCTTTATGAAATTTGGGCAGCAGAGTGCCACTGTTTGCTGAGTTTTAATTCTGAGTCAACATCTCCAGTTACATTATTATGTATGATGCCAGTTTCTCTCCTACCATGCCTGAACTGTAACTCTGAACTTCGGGCAGCAGAGTGCCACTGTTTGCTGAGCTTTAGTTCTGAGTCAGCATCTCCAGTTACATTATTATATATGATGTCAGTTTCTCTCCTGCCATGCCTGAACTGTAACACTGAACTTGTGAACAACAGGAAAACAGTCTCATGACAATGCAGACTGCTTCAATAATGCACCCTCTGCTCTTTGTCTCTGCTTTTTGTTTACAGCTCCTACTGAATTTCATAGCCACTGCAACATGCTTACTATAATCTCCAGTCATGGCTAAGTTCCAAATTACAAGGACACAAAAGTTTCTATTTGAAGTCCTTAAACCAAGGGCCAAGATGACTGCAAGGTGATAGTACTGCCATGCAGTGCTGGCTACATGAAGGGAAGAACAACAGATAAAAGAAATTAGCTACGTGTAACAGCACCGAAAGATAAAGCTGCTTGGTACAGGAGCTATGCACTTGCTCTTTCATCCAACTAAATGGGGCTTTTAGCTGCCACCTAATTAAATGTTAGAAAACACAGCCTCTCAAATGGACTCAGCATCTGGACTGGGACTTAAGTGGAGCATCCGCTATGGATCGCTTGTTCAACCTCAGGTTTCTTGGGCGTTATGAACCCCTGAAACGAGATGCATTTTACACGTGGTCTGGGTCCCTGTCCCTGCCTCCCGAGGCTCCCACCCCACAGATTCCCCGAAGCCCAAGGCTGGCAGGATGAAAAGAGCCTCTGGGAACCCTCTGCCGGCGGGACCCTGCTGCTCTCTAGCGGCTCAGCAGCCCCAGGCAGCGTTACCATGCTCGCCTGTGCTACACAGCAGGGATTTGCCTTTAAAATGGTTCCCTGTCTCTAAGACACTGCTAAATATAGGCACACAGGACGTGACAGTGTCTGAAGTCATTCGCTAACACCAAGTGCTGGCAGACTTTCACACCTGTTACTCTTTTGAAGAGCCCATAAATTCATAGAGATGGTTTTGTGGATGGCTTAACCCCAAGAAAAGTGCCTACCAGCACATTGAACAGCAGCAGAAAGCCCTGGGGTGCAGCAGAGTCTTAAGGCAAGGCAGGCATGCCACCCATAACCACGGAGTGTCTTTCTCCAAGAGCTGGGAACTCTGATGACCTATAGATGCTATTATTCTACTACCAGAAGTCTCAACACTCATACAGACACAAAGGATTTTCACATGGTTCTTATCTCAAAGTACAAGATGTTCTGAAGTTATGTCAGATGCACTTAGAAAAGAAAAAAAGGTTATGAGCAGGCACTAGCAGATCAAGAACCAAGCTGGCATAGGAGGAGGAGAGACAAGTACCCCAGCTCCATTTGGGACCTTTGTTTTTCCTTCTGTCTCAGAGGGTTATCCTGAGAAAAAATTTAGAAAGAAAATCCTCTTCCTGGGCAGACATTCTCAAGGACCTAGCTGGGTGCAGACAGGCTTTGCTAACCAAGTGTGCAAGGCACAGTACACAGCATTTGCTGGGGAACAGTTTAACCCCTGGCATAAATCAATGAAGTCAAAAGATATTACACCAGGACCAATAAATTACTACATAAGGCAAGATTCAGTTCCAGGTTTTATCCTTGTTCTCCACTGGAATTTACAGAGTTGATACTCTTTTTTCCCCAAAACTGAATTCTATTAAGACCAAACAGTAGGCTAAATTACACATTCCCCCTTCAGTTAGCTTTTCCTATTTCAAAAAAGCAGAAGCAAAGGAAAAACAAAAAGGATATCAGTTTTAACAAAAAAAGGAAGGGGAGAGGGATGTAAAAAAACTTTGAGGAAGAGCTGTTCCTTCTTTCATAGCTCTGCAAAGCAATGGAGAAAAGGGAAGTATGTTGTAAAAGGTGACAATTGCTAAAACAAAGGAAAGTAAATCAGGACTTCAGCCTCTAACTTCAGTACCTGCTACAGACTAACTAAATCATCTCTGGCTAATCACTTTAAATCAGATCTTTCAGAAGTGTCTGCATATCTCCTTTTGCCCGGTCTCATTAAGAAATCAAGGGCTCCTTTCTCAGAGCAGACTGTCTCTGGGTGTTAAAATATTAACACTGCTAATTTTAGAAGTGTGTATAAAGTAGGAGGAGTGGAGGACACAGGGAAGAGGAGTGGAAATAGCTTCATTTTGACACATTCCTAATTTAACTATTTGTCGTTGAAAGTAAGTTTGTTGTTCTGTTCATGGGTGTTTCTTTTAATTTCTACATAAGAGTACACAGTGCATTTTAAAGACTGAATAATTGAGAAGCAGAACTTCTGACTCTCGGGGTCGAATTCCAGCTGTATGGAGGTGGGGGGGTGCCAGTTCCAGCAAACGATGTCGCTACATTTGGCACGGAACTGAAAATCAGGCAATCTTTGAACCATGAATTTAGTTGCTAAAGTTCTGACTCTTAGTTAGAAAATTATTCAGCCTAGATTCAGCATGAGTCAATAACCTCAGCAGGAGTGAATATGCAGTTCCTCACAGAGTCTTTCCATTAGTTAAATCTCTCTTGCCATTCGTTTTTGCCTGCATGCAATTTTACTCCCACTTCCTCCCAAGCCAGCCGGTATTAGATATGAGCAAACAATTACACCTATTAGATTACAGTTTTTTAAATTATATTTCTAGGTCTCTCCTCAGTTTGCCCAGGGCTAAACTGCACAACGACACCTTTATGAAGTTGTAATAAAAAGCCCAGATTAAATGGAAAAGAAAAAGCCCTGGTCAGCAGACCCTCAGCAAGGCAGGAGATAAATGTCTTTAATAGACTGGAATCTGGCAATTACCTACTCGGGATGAATCATCATCCCTGATGTGAATAACATCTAGTAATTATATCTAAGGCACAGAGTTTATTTAAGTAGTTGATTTGGATTTAAACTAATGGGCTTCACAATAAGGCATAGTTAAAGAGGTCCTAATGGCAATAGGACAACTGCTGATCACCCAATGCAATTCCTAAAGAAGTCTTTGAGTAAAGCTTTTTATTTAAATACTAAGGGTGCACCTCAAGACAGCAGCAAAACTCTCTCCATCTTCTTGGGACAGAGCCTTGGGACCTGCTGATCTCCCTTCTCTTCCACTGTAACTCAAGCCTGCCTCCAAAGAGAATGATCATAATTTCCACCTTTGTCCTAAGAGATGGGATCTGTTGCATCTTTCATCTTTCCATAAACATGTAGAATTACCTCCAAAGTCACATCAGAGTTATCCCACGGTTTAAGCATGTTTGAAGGCACTTTGTGAGCTTAAAACATTTGCTTGGACCACTGCACAGAACTGCCATTAGAATCCTGTGAAAACTTGCAGATATAGTATTAAGCTTTCATCTCCAGTGCACAACAGTTGACTAACACTTCTACCAGCTTTTACCTAAAAAAACTAAGGCATAGATGGTTAAGTGATTTGTCTGTATGCAGATGCTTTGTTTCTGCAGAGTCATATTTCAACTGGATTTTCAGATAATCCTTGAGTGTTATAAAACTAACTTTCACCAGTTTTCAGTGAAATTTATACTCTTATACCAAGCAGGCTTTTGGGATAAGAATAATCTCTAATGCACCTTTACTTCTGTGCAATGGAACAATGTGCTGTGCAAGAGTTGTGATGCTATTTTTCTAAACTTAAATGGACAGAAAAATCAGTTATACTCACTACCTATACTTAGACCTATATGTCTGAGACAAAAAAAAACCCACAAACCAAAAAACATGTAACAGCTCAGATCAGAGTGATCTGTTCAGTTAGTGTGATACAGAGAGCACTTAATGGGGCAGAAGCCCAGACAGATGGATGAGCGGGCTGAGTCTCTCCCCCTCAAGAAGTGAGGATTCAACAGCATCTGCTCAAGACATCCAGAAGGTTGCCATCACACAAATAAAAATAATCATCATCTGTCAGCCTCAAATCACTTGAGCAAACTCATGCATGAAGAATTGAGATTCTCAGCTCTAGGAAAATCAGTCCTCCAGAGGAGTTGCACCAAACTTGTGAACATACAAGTCAGCCCTGCCTTGGGAGTAGAGAATCTACATCTCATGTCACTACTGGCTGGTGTTTCCCACATGAAACTCAAAGACAGCTACAGGAATTAGATATTTACTGAAGTGAGCATGGTAGGAACACACTTTCTCAGCAGGTGCTTACACAATCTCTTTTCTCAAATGAACCTATGCCAAAGAATTACCTACATAGCAAGGGAAAAGCACAAATGATTTGTCTCAGAATCTTTTTGAAAAACCCAGTATTTTAGGAAGGGAATGCAAAGAAACAGGAAACAAGTGCACATGTGCATTTAGAGCACATCACAGTGCCTGGAACAAGCTGCCCAGGGAGAGTGTTGCAGCTGTTCACAGGTTCACAAGCTGAGTCAACACATCAGTGTCCTTCCCACTGCCACAGCTGACACCAGTGCTGCAAAGAGGCTTGGGAGCACTACAGGCTCCATTTCAGATAGAGTTCTTACCTGTGAGAGCAGTGGCTGTGACACTTACCTGCCCCATTTACTGTGCAGAGTTTGGATGACACAAATATAAGTTTATTATTCAAGTGTAATGCTCAAAGCTGCCATTACAAATTGCAGGAAGACTGTGGAGGTCCAACATGAACTCCAGCAGTAAAAACTATCTCAAAATGTGTCTAGTGTCCCTTGCTGCATTCCAGGAAACAACTGGACATGTCCTCTCAAATGGACATGCAAGTGTTCCACACAGCATCCTCAACTGTCAAGAGGCATGTAAGAAAGTTCCATTTGGCTAAGTATTCTTTGGGCACTATACCCCTCAAAAGCAAGATGCAACAGAAACCAGGGCACAAACAGCTACACATTCTGTGTGTTTTATCATAAGGTTCTCTAAGGCACAAACTCCCCTTGTATTTCTAGCCCAAATATAGAAGTATCATATTTTCAGCACATTTAGGTAAGTTCATTTACTTGAGTTTGTACATGCTCATCCATCTCAGATTTCCTTAAGTTATCAAGTAGAACAGTTCAAGGGGTCAGAAATAACATTTCAAACATCCACTGTTAAGACCAAACAGTATGTTTCATACCCAGCCCTCTAAGATAAGCATCAGCTGACAATTGATTTTGTCACTACCCCCAAAAAGTCAGCTGTCCACACAAAATACAGAAAACAAGCATAATATCAATCATTCATTTAGTGTTGCTTATGTATGTAACAAAAGAGATGATTTAGGCATGGTGAACATGCATTTGCCCTACTGCAGCCCACAACTATTTCTTAGGTGCCAGATTACAGTCATACAACACCTTGAGATGTAGCTTTTATGCACAGCTCTGTCTCTGCTGACTGTATATGCTCGGTCAAAGCTTTGCCACAGATCTCTGTACAACATCAAGTATGATACTCTGCCTCCTCAGTAAACTTCAGGGATCCAACCCAAAACTAAACCCAAGCTCGATCAAATAGAAAGGAGACCAAGATCCATGAACACCAATATGCTGTGAGCTAAAAGATGTGAACATCAACTTAATAACCAAAACCTTGTATGAACTCACATTCTTGATTTTCTGACCAATTCCATCTCTTTCAAGAAGCACTCACCACTTACCTTAGTTTTGAGAATAACAGAGCATCTAACATTGCTAGAAATACAATTAGAGGAACATTTACAGTATGCAAAACAGTAGTTACAGTCATTTCACCTGTATATCACTAGTCAAAAATCTGTTTTACACAATTGACCTACATCACATCATAACCCTTTCTCTGTATAGCACTTGCACAATTCCACCAACACATCCTCTACATTCACTGCAGCTCCCTTCACAAATACATGAAGGAAGCTGCTATTGTTCCGTGCCGCTCCACATGAAAAAACACACAAGCTACAATCAACAAGTCTGTTTAATACCCACCACTGCACATCCCCACTCAGTTTTGTTCTCTCTGTTAGCTGATACTTTCTTTCAACTAAAATTGCCCAAGTTGAAGCAGTTCAACGTTCAGCAGAGTATACATTAAAAGTAGCTCATATGAAATGCACATGGCAGTGCAGCACTTACGGGATTAAACAAACAGCAGAGAGCACAGAGAGGCTTCTGTGGCTATCTTCATCGTGGAAACCTCTAAAACACAGCACTGGATTCATTTCACCACCTTTGGGAGCTGCAGTGGTGTTGGAGGAAGGCACTCTATGGCTTTGTGTGTGGACAGAAAAGAGGAAGGGAGGGGGAAATGGAGCAGGGAGGATCGCCAGATTGCTGAATAAATACGAGATTCAGGCAGGCTCTTCCGTGGCTCTCTTCCCTCCCCATCCCTCTCAAGAGCACTTTCAAAGCCAGAGGCAACAACACGACTATGACTAACAAAGTTCACATTTATAACACTGGCCCTAATCTGTCTGAAACTGCAGTAAATGACCAGGTTCCTCTGGCGTTCCAGCAAGCCCAGAAAGCAGCCGCCAGCAGCATCTGCTACTGCAGCAGCTGCCACAAGGATCAGAAGGAAACTGAGCGGCTGTCAGGTGGGTCTCAGGCCTGCAGGCATGTGCTGGTCATGACATTCTGTCCCTCACACAGAGCTTCCTTCTAAAAGCAACTGTTCTGCAGCATCTGTTCCTGGGACAGAAGGCAGCAAGCCATGCGACAGGTTGTTGTCTCACATGGAGAATATTAAAAGACATCATTTTTCCAAACTGATTAGTAATTCCACTCATCCTTTTTCACTCAAGCCAGTGGTCAGACTAGATGTGCAAAAACTGGGATATGCCTGAAGGGCTTTCTTCCCCCTTAACAGGAACTATCAGTTGGACTGCAGCAGCAGCAGCAGCGTGGCTTACATGCCAGTTTCTTTGCATTTGGTTGCTGCTTATGAAAATATACACAAAACACATGAGCAAAAAGTGACCTGAAGCTCACAACATGAAGAAGCTGTCGATAACGCAAGTAGCAAAGATGTACATGAATGTTGAACTGATCCCTTCCTAGGACCTATTCCATATTAATCACTTCCAACTCAAGGAAAGGCAAGGGACAAGAACACCAAGAGCTATAGTTCTCGAACACAATGCTCAAGGCCCACGTTTTCCAAGGTTCACATCATTTTTCTTCAGGCATTTGTCTCACATAATAGTTCATAATCCATCTCCAGATACTCACAGCACTTCAGCCCAACTCACAAAACTTGCCACAGTCTATTTCTGCATCTTTAGCAAAGCCTTCCCACCTTCCCCTCAGTTAATACCACTGAAATAGATTTCTGAGTCACTGAACTGACATAAATATATACCCAAGGCTACGTTTCTTAGGAGAGTTTTTGGCACCTTTTCCTCCTCTAGGATTCTTCAAAGGATCTTTCAAGTTTAAAGTCACAGGATGTGATCCAGAAATCAGTACAAGCAACAAAACCTTTCATCAACTCTATCGACCAAGTAAAACATTTCAGAGTGGAACGGAGGCATACGACTGACACACCTATTCTTGACTATTTGTCTTAGGTGACACAAACAAGAGATGAGCAGTTATTGTTAACCATACTGTCTTCCTCTAACCTCTGATCAATCCAAAGAGCTGGCTGGGGGAGGAAGAGTTGTAGGAGAGAAGGTGCCAAAACCATTTCAGGTAGCTCAAGACCTGCCTTTGTGTTTTCCCCCAAAAATTTGTTCAGTATCTTTTCCTAACCAGCTCCAGCCTACATTTTTCTTATCAACCCCACCATACACAGCACCACAGATCAAACTCTGCTATTTCAACTACAGCCATTTCCTGATCTCTACTCTGCTTCCAACACAAATGAGCTTCACTTCCTGATTCTCCTGAAATTACATAATGCTGTCAGTGTTGGCTTTTGTGTAGTTTATAGTATTTTAATTCCCTCCTCCCCCAAATAAATATTGGAAGTTTACAAGAGAATGAAAAGTTATTAATTTACAGGACCTACTACCATCTTTCTAAAAGATTTGCTGACAATGAATGAAGTTATGTTACACCATTCATTTTTGATCTCAAGTGTCTTCACAGCTATAAACAGCATGACACAGTTCGGTTTGTCTGCTTGAAATGCCTTTTGCCTTTCTCAACTCTAACTTACAGAGTCTGAGCTTTATTAAGTCAGGCAGTCCCTCAGGCTGTTTTCCACCATATTTGACATCAGCTAGAATAACTAATAGGGCAATGAACACTGCCATCATGAGTGTTTATAAGCATAAAGTCATGCATAGGGCTTGCCAAGAGTGAGTTCTTTAAGACATCATGGGCCTTCCCTCCTCAGGTGTTGCCATAGAAACCTCAAATTATGTCTATAGGGGAAGAGAAAAAAGGTTTCCTAAGGTATGGATGAAATAGCACCATGGAAACAAGCCTTGACTGTCAGTGGAGACGGAGAGAGGGGCGTTGTGTGGGAAGACACAGGGATGATCATTAGCTAAATATGTGGAACGAGAGCCATGCAGACCAGGCAAGCTGTTAGTCAATTATCTGCCTACTTCATGACTGGTGTGAGACCTAATGGCATAACAGCTCCTGGCATACTTGAGATTAAGTGTTGGCCAGTGGCTTGTACAAATATCTCTCTATATGGTTATAATACACCACACCACTACTAAACCTAGGAGCCAGTCCAGTGCAAGCTGACATTTAAATATAACCCAAAATAGGCTAGGATAGGTCCATAAATACACATACATCCACTCTGGAATGTTCTCAACCGTACAAATCTGTCAGCCTGTTCTAAAAGGAAAACATGGAGAGATTTCTGGTAAATTTGTCACTAGC
This sequence comes from Merops nubicus, assembly GCF_000691845.1. Lineage (NCBI taxonomy): Eukaryota > Metazoa > Chordata > Aves > Coraciiformes > Meropidae > Merops > Merops nubicus. The sequence continues at coordinate 57,689 of NW_008586446.1, read as the reverse complement.
TGAGCCTGATTTTCCAAATATGCTATTTATTCTTTGAAGCAGTGTTGGAAGAGCAGATTCTGGAACAGGCAACATCTATTGCAAGAACCTTTCTGGAAATACCCATTTTCTTCACGATACAGAAGGCTAAACCATAGCAATGCATATTCTTGTTGGATTGTGCTGTAGTCACTGAGGCTAAGCAGCAGCTACCCTAAACATTTGAGTCTGATGTGGAGTACCCTGAGCTCCCTCTATAGTCCTCCCAGGATAGAACGTTATCTTTTGGTGAAATAAGCATTTAAATATATCAGCAGCTAAGAGTACATGAGTCAAATCTGATCCTTAATCAGAAGATACTGCTCCACTAACCTCAGTCCAATTACATTATGCTGTTTATTAGCAGCTATCTGAGCAGCCACTTATCTCCACCTCCATTCCCTAGATGGAGCACAAGAACATTATCTCAGCCAATACCCAGTTCATTCATGAAGCATTAATGAGCATAAACAAAACACAGGAAACATTCAAATAAACATGGTAGTGTCTTCCAAAAAATAAAATTTTAAAAATGAGAGCTTTTCTAGCATCTGGCTGCTTTGTCATGGATTTGAGAAGAAACATTTCATGCTGAGTTAAAGGTTATGAGTTAGAGAAACAGACTTAGAGTCTCAGCCTTTTTTTTTTTCCCCACCTCTATTCTGTTTCCCTTTTCCATTCTCTCTCTCATATTACATTTACCTGAAAAGAACTTTGCAATTAAACACTGGGTTTGGAAATTCACACTAATTCATCCAGCTACAGTTGACAACCCTGAACTTGTGAAATACTGTGAAACCACACACAGCCACAGCTCATGGGCAGGACAGGGTGCACACACAGCATTCAAAAGATTACTCTTTTTCATTCAGTTAAAATAAGACAAGACTTGACTCAAACCAGATTTCCAAGGCACAATATCCTGCCCCAGCCTTGCCAACTCTACTCCATGTTTTTGCAGCTTTAAACCCCAACTCTCAAACTTCTTCCTGCCGTGCTTGATTTCACATTCCATGCATTCCTTGCCAAAACCCAACTCACTGAAGTTTCCTTAACAAAACTTCCCTCTGAGGCTCAGGAACAGCCTCACTTGTCCATCTTCCAGCAAATCCAGTTTTCTAAACCATCCCCTGAGCTCTCCCTCCCAGTCCCTCACAACAACAGGTTTGCTATTTACAGCCAGTAAATTCTGCTTTCTCAACTGCAGAATGTTAAGTCAAAACTATGGGGAAAAAAAGGTATCAAACACTTGAAATGCAACTTTCAGTTCACTGGAACAGAGCCATTAAAACTCACACATTATGTGAACTGGGACTCTTTGGAGCTTGGCATTGGTTTTCACTATGTGCCCATGAAGAGAATCAAAGCTGAGCTTTGGGCAAAGGGTCAGCATTATCTCAGCAAGACACAGACTCGAAGTTAACAATCTCAAGTAATTAATTTCTGGAGCATTTGGTTTCATTCAGATAAACAACTTTAATAAGGAGTTGGTGAAATGGACAGGAACAAATACATAAATCAAGAAAAAAACAGTTTTTAGGTAACACCCTCCAAACGAAATACATTGTGTACAGCTTCAGTAGACACCTGTAATCTTCTAATACCCACTCTTTCACATCTCAAAAGTGCAAACAAGTCTTGCTTAACTTGGACTGCCAATCATACAGCTACATGGGTTGTATAAATAGGCATAAGATATTTCAATGCTGTGCAGGCTGAAGCTGAAAAACATTCTCAATCTTTGAGCTATTGTGCTTTTCTCCAGGCCACCATTAGCATAAGTTGAAGAAACATTTTCTACAACTTATAAATTGTAAGCATCTTCTGAATTCATCTTGTCAGAGCTGGTTTTTTTTTGTAGCACAAGCAGTTCTGAAAAACATCAAAAATGCTATGTAAAGAGAAGCAATTTGCTAATTTGTTTACCTAACATTTTTCTTTCCAGTGAGACACTAAGGTACATCAAAAGATAGGAAATGACATTTTACACCTAGACTCACTGCATATCCACCATCACGAAAATGAACAATGGGTTGACTAATATTTGAGGTAACACTTTCACCTTGCATCATTAACAACATAACTGCTATACAAAGACTGAGTGGGAAGGAACCCTTTGGAGCAGATGGAATAGATGCTTATCCACAACCTGCTGACAACTACCCTATGGAAAGACAAAAGCAAGGAGGGTTGATGGGAACTGCACTAGCTAGTACACTATTTCAAAAGCCTTTCAAAGATACTTTCCTTTTATAAGGGTATGCCCAATGGTAACGTCTTCACAGACAATTTTTCAGTGCCTTTGACTAGAACTTGTCAGTATTGCCTTCACAGCAACTGTTACTCCTTTATCAGGGAAGACCCAAGAACACTGCACATTTGCTAATTAACATAGTTTCAATGCATAGGTGTGCAATAAGACTTGGGTCTGACTTAAGGGAATACAAGGTTCCCCTCAAATCCAAGTGAACGTCATGCAAGACTGCATGTTCTCTTGGGTTCATGAATTAAAAGGTTTTCTTCTATGAAAATGCTTTATTGCTCTCAGCAAAGAAAAATTGTAGCCAGATAATCAGACACCAGGAAGAAGACAGACAGACCTGTAGAAATAGCTCACATAGACTACATTGTACAGGTTATTTCACTGGCTGCATCCACAGTCCAAGTGAACGTCATGCAAGACTGCATGTTCTCTTGGGTTCATGAATTAAAAGGTTTTCTTCTATGAAAATGCTTTATTGCTCTCAGCAAAGAAAAATTGTAGCCAGATAATCAGACACCAGGAAGAAGACAGACAGACCTGTAGAAATAGCTCACATAGACTACATTGTACAGGTTATTTCACTGGCTGCATCCACAGTAGCTAACAGAGAAAGAGAGCTCTAAATCAGCTGGTGCCAAGGACCTGACAACATTCCAGATGCATTTCTTTTATGTAATCTGGTCTTGAGGACTGGATGCACTTCTGTGGTAAGGAGTACATCTCTCAATTTCACTTTGTCTGAAAGCAATCCAGTCCAAAGCTCTGTGATGCACACCAAGTCAGACAGGGTGTTCTCACTGAGACTAGTTCTGATCCACACTGAAATGTTCACGTAAAAGCATCCATTGACTGGAGTGCAGGGATCTAGCAAGAAATAAATGGGGATATCTGTCTCTGTGCTGCTTTAATTGAAAATAAAGCCACCCACATGGACAACATGTGGCCAAAATACACCAAGTAGCAATGACTAAAAATAAGGCTCTTGCAAGATTGTTTTATTTTTTGTTAAGTTTGGGTTGCACTGAAGACCCCAGATGCAACTGTCCTGCCAGTGCCATAAAGCTAATGCTCTGTTTTATTCATTCTCCCAAATATTTAAGCCACTTCTGAAAATTTCAGGTATTGGAGGAGTTTTATGTCTATGCAAATCTAAGTCTTCACCAATGTAAAATTCAGTATTTAGTGTAGTACATGGGGGCTAGGCACTGGAGGGGGCCTCAGGCAAGATGCCATCATCAGAGAACATCTACCAAGGTGTTTTCTGGAAAGATAGACAAAATTTTTTCCTCACAGTCTCAAAAGTAGACTTTGTATCCCCTTAATTGCTTCTCCCAGCCAACACTATGACAGCTGATACCCACTCAAGCACCTGATGGTTAATCCTCTGTTTCCTTCCAAATTAATTATTTTGTTACCTATATTCCTTGCTAGCATTGCAATTCAAGTATTCCCATAATGGGAGAACTTGACTTCACAGCTTGTTTGTAGCACCTTGACTGCAGAGTTCTGTGCCATTCTCACCACGAGGATGGCAGTTCAGAACTACAAGCAGTGGCACACTGTCCACAGATTTTCAGTAACTTAAAATTCAACCCCAAAAACACATTCTTCAGGGGTGCATTTCTAACATATTTACTACCAGTGAACAGAATGACCTTTACAGAGTTCTCAACTCTTTATTTCTTCTATCTACTCTTAAGCAATCTTCTCCAAACTGCCTACATTGTGTTCTGTCCTCAAATAACTTGTCTGATACTGATGTGTTAACCTGCATCTTCTGTTGCTCAGCATATAGAAGCTGAGCTCTCCCACTTACAGCAGGAGTGTTTTGCCTTTTTTAATGGGATGACTGCTTAATCCAAAACACTCCAGTAGGTGTAGGAGTTCCTGACTTCTTCTCAGATAAAGAGTTCCAGTAAACTAACCAGCTGAAGTAAATGTCTAAGAAAAAAAAAGTACTATCTCAGGAATTCTGCTTACAACCCAAGAGCACTAAAGAAAGGAACAACATACAGGAATGATTAGCAAGTTATTCAGAGCTCTACTAGAAAACACAGATGGCACACAGACAGTCAAATGCTACACAAACATTTTATGACATTTTGGAAGCAGCACATTTGGATTTGAATACACCAAGCTGTTTCTCAGAGCAGTTTACTTGCCATACATAAAATATTTATTTTCATATTTAACCATACATGCAGCACATATCTTTGAGCATACTCATAGTAAAACTATTAACATGGATTTGCGATGTTGCTGTGATAAGTTTTTCTCTCCCTCTTCAGTCTGGAGGGAGTCACAAGCCAATGGAAAAAGAAGAGTAATACAAAAACCCTTGATACTTAAAGGAAAAAAAACATTCAGAAACATTCTCTACGCCTGGCTCACGTAAGTAGTCACTGAAGTGACCTTTAGATGCTTCTGCCAACTGGCCAAAATTCTCAGAGAAACAAGTCCAACAGTCTTGTACTTTATGCATCCACCACACTTGTTAAGGATGAGATGTTTTGTCATTCCCTCGCTTCCCAACCTGTGTAGCAGCTGAGGATGCCCAATTCCCATGTTTCAGAGAGATTCAAATCCTCTTCAGCAATTTTGTAATCAGCTGAGCTACTTCAGCAGAACACTGCCCCATTGCTCCAATACCCCATAAATTCATGAGTACTGTTACACTGTTGGCCCACATCTGGGTCCTTCATCCACTGTGCAAAATCCAGGTGAAACATATAGTTATTTATTTTATTCCAGTTCTGCATAGGAAAGGGTGCTAGGCAATAATTTGGAAAGCTATCACACCTTCTGAAAAATAAGCCTCATCTCCTACACAAAATTATTAGTGGTTTATTTTTTTTTTTCTTTTGTGGTCTTTTTTTTTAAACCTCTAGTACTGCATGGTGCAGAATCATCCAGCCAGTCACCAAATGTCCATCTTCAGAAGGTCATAACCCAGGGAACACTGCCTTGCAGATTGCTGCTGTAAACCCCAGACCTCATTAAACTAACCTCAGCCCTCTTTCAGGGTTATGCCAGAGACCCAAGATATTCACTTACTCCTACACTCCTAATACTCCCTTTAATCACGTGTTACACACTCCTACACAAAGCTGCAGCACATTGCAACGAGGGCAACAGAAAATGCTTTCTTGAGGAGGGGACTTACAGGTTTTGGCCTCAAGCTCTCTCCTCTCCATTTCTGTTCACCCTTCAGGATGAAGGGCTGTCTCCAAGGAGTGAAGGGCATCACAGCAAGCAAATAATTTCAGCAATAATTACACTTGTCATGAAATTATAGCCAAGAGTAATTTCATATATGCCTTCACTAAGTAACAAGAGAAAAAAAAAAAAAAACCACACACAGAAGAATGAGAGGCTGACATCAGGGCAGTGTTGACCTCAGATTCCTACACTGTTTAGAAGACTCACGAACAGGGTGAAGGCAAGCTATAAAACAAGCTTCAACCCCCTGCTTGTAGAACTCAATTGCCTCTTAAAAACAATCACAACACCACAGCTGCTGCAGCATCTCACAGTAACAAGTGTGTAAGAACTGAGCTACATTCAGACATAAATAGAGCAACAGTCACCACACCATATCTGGGTTAGGAGTGTTTCTCAAGGGCCTGGAACTTGGGCCATGGTACTTAGTGACATCAGCTATAGCAAAAGGGTCTTCACAACGTGTTTTAAACATCCAAAAGGTTTCTTTTGTTGCCCATATAGTGCTGAGATCCACAGCTGCTCTAAAGCCTTCCAGTTCATGAAGATAAAGATCAGAGGACTCAATGGTGTTTCAACAGAGAGATCCTGATCCACCTCCCTTTTCACATCAAAATTAAAACAGTTTTTTTTGGTATTAATTCACATTTCAAGCATTCAGAGGAGATGGGCAACTCAGGAACAGCATTAGGCCTGTCTAAAAAAAAATTGCCTTCCATGGTAGTGCCAGTAAAAAGCAAAACAAAAGCACTTATTCCTTCTCTGGAAAACTCTTACATGCACTGTGTCTCACGTCCACTGAAATCTTGTCAGTAATGCCACCTGGACTACTCTATTCAGTCTCAATTCCTGCAATTACCTGCCAAAGGACACAATGAAAAGATGTGGTCATATAATCCCAGACTTACAAGTGACATGGACAGCCCTGCAGAATCACATTAAAAACCAATTCACTCCAGGCTGAAGTTTTTCAGGCATAAAGCAGAGTAGCTCCACTGATTTCAGCAGAGTTATATGAGCTATTATTGAGCAGTGGGGAGCTTGGCTTTGTGTTCCTCAGCTGCAATCCATGTCATCTCTGCTCTGCCATCAACCACACTACACTGGTGAAAGACACCACTTTGGCTCATAAACCACTACTGAGATTTAGAACCTCATTTTGCTTTCCTGCTGCAGTTAAACTTCCTGTTCCCCAGAAAATTCCTCATGTCCATCTCCCACATCACATACGTGGGGATAACATCTGCACAGGAGCAGTACTATTATTGGTACAGTATTAGAGCCAAGAAGCTCATGTAGGCTCACATCTTCAAACTTCAATGACTCAAAAAAGGTAAGACCTCCCTCAAAGATACATCAAGGGATAAAAGGCTTATGTACACCACCAGTAAACATCCAGCTGGCCTGACCTGCTTACTGCAGCCATAAGATTGCAAGGGCTTGAAAAGGGGCCATGAACATCCTTGAGCTCTAAGGGCTAGTTAGCTCAGGGGCAACACTTGGGGCAGATGGAGATGGACTATTTCCACACCTGAGAGGCCCCTGAAGCCCACAGCCAGCTCAAAAGCAGGCAACACCCATGAGTACCCAGTGATCTCACAGCTGAACCATTCCTAGCCCAGAAGAACAGACTGCCTCTCAGAAATTCAGAGTTAAAAGCTTTAGGGACACCGCTCCATTTTGCTGTCTTCCAGCTTTGCTAAATTACAGACCAGATACAGTTGCCTTTGTACCCCAAGGCCTCATTAAAATAAAATGAGAATCTTCTTTCAGGCTACCAAGGTAACCCAGAGCCTCTGTGCACTCTAGTCTTTTTCCCTTTCTCTCCCTTGTGACATAAGGGGAGAGTGAGTCTTTTGACAGACTGCTCTAATAATAAATAATTACATTTCCCCCTTTATCTAGTCTAGATCCCCAAAGCTTTCTCTGGCAAAGGCAAGGAAGAGCAGATGTTCAGGTCGGATGAGATAAAAGACCAATGTTACATATTGGTTTCCCTATCCTGTAAAAGAAAGGACAAACATTCAAGTGACAGCCTAAGAAAAAGATTCAGATTTGGTAACTGATTCTGCAGTTTAAAAAAAAAAAAAAGGCAGAAAAAACCACCAGGAAAGTGGCCAACTTTGCCACCAAATAGAAAGTGTGGCAGAACTAAGTCATTTGGCTATAGAAATTCCCTTGGCCTGAGGAACTTTTGTTTCCAGTCTGCTGATTTTATCTTGCCAACCACTCATAAGACTTCAAAACCCAAGTGTGAAATACTGGTTAATCTGGTACCCAGAGCCAGGAAAAGCTAAGCTTGACTAAGGAAAAGAAATCTGGTAGAAGAAAGAAAATTCAAGAAGAGTGTAAGACAAATTGGTAACTTCAGCTAGAATAAAAAGTTAATATGCATACATCTTGGCTGGATGACAACTTCAGTGACTCACATGACAAAACATCACACAGCCAACTGAATTGTCTAAAGAGGTCTCCAGAGTGTCAAGCAAAGAATAACAGGATAGAAGTGAACCAAGACAAATTCTGTGGCCGTTTCAGGCATAACCATTTGAACTTGAGGGTGAAAAGGTAGTCAAGGGGTGTGGGTTGAGGCACAATTTAAGGATGAAGGCCATCCTGTAGAACTTGTATCCAGACACAGTTTTGAACTTCCAGCCTGGTGATTAGGAACAGATTATTCTGTAATCATTTCCCAGCACAAAGGGTGGAACTGATTATGGAAAGAAGCCATCTTTCCCTTGTATTTCATCAGGGCTGGACTAGTCATAACCTTGAAAACATCACAGCAAAAAAAAATCACACAGGCAAGATCAACAACTAGCTGCTGATTTTCTCCATCCTGCTGACCATTTTTCTAGGTCTCCTCTTTCAAGAGCATTGTCTAGCACAGGGGCTCTAAGTCCTAAGCATGATCAATGACACTGTCAGGAGAACAAGTCTGAAATCCTTCCCTACAGCAAGACTGCTGGTAGACCTGCAGAGGTTGGCTGAAAGTCTTGAGCACACTACTGTCACCAAGTTAACACCTTCTAGGAGAAGTCAGCATCATGAAAGGCAACAGCTAATCCAGGCCAAGCCTAACAGAGCTCTTGTTTATCTCCCTGGAATTTCAGGTCACAAGATTAAAACTAGTAACAGAAAATGAGTTGGCATCTAACAGGCAAATACAGACCAAACCAATTGAATATGTGGGAAAAGATGTCCCTGGCCTCCAACAATGGACAGCTGAAGGCACAGGAACTACAAAGGAGCAAAGGAAGGGAACAGACAGCAGACAGGGGCCAGGTGATAAAAGTAGCTTGGGCTAGTTTCTCATTCTGTTAGCCACACTTCACCCTGTCAGAACAAGAGAAGGAAATCCACACAGGGCTTGCCTTCCTCAGAGGAATGCATCAGTGTTTCTTATTCTCCTAGAGTTGCATTCCACCAGAAAAGTTTTCAGAGCAACCTAGGACTCTAGCAGGAGCAGTGGACTAGATCATCTCCAGAGGTCCTTTCCAAACCCTACCATTCTGTCATTCTGTGACTCAAGCCCGATTATTTCTCTGCTTGCACTATTTACTGGGCACAAAGGTACTTTTAGCATCACAGATACCCTGTGCATCTCATCACACTAACTCCAGTGTGAGGTCCTAGCCTACCAGAGCTCTACCCAAAACATAGTAGCATCCTTTAAGGTCTTCCAGTCACAGCTCCAAGACACAACCCCTGAAGCACAATAGTTATGTGTAACCCAGATGCTCCAGGTTGTAGCCCAAAATACTACCTGGATGCAACTTTCCTAGACTTATGCCATAAAACACGTCATGCCAACCTGGGGTGCAAGGCACTGGTGTTCAGAGAATGCATCTAAGTATACCTGTAACTTTACCATGCATGTGAAAATGGACTGTGCTGTTTGGTGGCAGAGTTGATTGAGCTGTTTCACAGCCAGGCAGCACACAGGCAGTGGTGGGTGCACAGCAGCAGTGCTCCTGCACCCAACTGTGCACCTGGAAATGCAAATCCACTTCCACACTTGACCAATAGCTCTGCATCTGTGGATTACAACACAGTAATACCTGTGTCCTGACCAGCAACTTGAAGGCCTAAGTGACAATTCAGATGGAGATTTATTTAAAACAAAGGATTACCACATCTTAACTCTCCACAGGAATTTCTTTCATTTCAGATAACATGATAACTTGTTCATTGTATGACTAGTCCCTTACATAAAGCCAGTTCTCTCTGTATTTTTTGAAGGCACTGGCATGTTTTAAGGAAACCTACTACACCATAAATGTAGTAGTAGTTACCAGATATTTCAGATGGGAATTGTTTTCAGTAAAATACATCTCCCAACATTTTAAAAAGCTTATGATAAACTTCCACTACAAATATATGCATATTTGCACATGATGCTTTGAGATACCTTTGAAGGCCATCTTCCTGGCCCTTCATGCTAGATGCTATGACAGTGATAGTCTACAAGCAGCCATCATTACACAGACATTTAAATTGGCACTCTCCTTAGAGCAGTGAGTTTTCCAGTAGTAGTTTCAAGAAACTGCAATTCAAGGTCACAGTTGAGTGCCTCACACATAGATGAGTTCAGGTATAGAAATAACTAATCCTAGAACTTACAACTGACAAAATATACTTATTCCATCTCCCTTCCTTTCTAGGGCTTACAAATGCTCTGCAACTAAATACTGCAAACTGAACCATCATGAATCATTTGGGAAAAAAAAAAAAGCCACAGTGCTCTCTCTTGGGACTTAAGCCTCAACCAGCTAGTAAGTCATTAGCTAAACTCTGCAGTTCCACCTCAATCACAGCAGTGCACCAGAGCTGCTCCTTGCTTCATTTTGTTTCAACACAGATTTTTTGTTCATGTTTGATGTTATTTGCTCTCTTCCCCTGCCAAAGAGTTTAATGAAAAATGTAAGAACGAGTAACACAGTTCCAGGAGTTCTTCCTGTGACATCATCACATAACCTAATGTGTAGATTGGAACCCAAGCATGATGATTCTGTTCCTCCTGACTCCCCACTGGACATTTTCACATGAAGGCTGCTTGAAATAAATACCCGATTCATTAAGTATGAACTGAAACAGAGGAGGCATGTGGCTCTACTGCAGTCATCAGGCCTGCCAGCTAGGCATGGTTACTGTAAATGACCTAGTTAGAAATGGAAATGTGAGGAGGAAAGCTGGAGAAATCTCACACTCAATCAGTGCTACAGCCTGCACCAGGACACCAAGCCTTGAATTTCACTTCCCCATCCAGATGGGCTCCATCCTACCAAAAGAAAAGAGCCCTCCAAATGGCACAGACAGTTTTGGGTTCTGAGCCACCTCGTTCATTCAGCACTAAGCAAGCAAGGCAGAGGGGAAGATGCATCTTCTTTCCCTGTATATGCTCTGTTCCACATTTCATAGAATTAACTTGAAGTGAGCCTGTCAGATCAGGTAAACTGCTCCTTTTTGGATGGGTTCTCGCCGTGCTCAGGGGGGCAGGAGGACAGCAAAGTTGTACAGCTTGAGGGTCTCTGCCCCTTCTTCTGTGTCATGTGTCACAGCAATGAACAGGACACCACAGGCAGAGACAACAGCTTGTTCTTTTGCATTAGCATTTCTTAGAAGACATAAGGTCTGAAGACATTCATCATGATCTCAGAAAAGCATTTCCAATGCCTTTTCTTTCCAATAGTATGTATAGGGCACAGGGAGCACTCTATGGATCCATTTGTCACACAAGGACACGGGGATGGAAAACATACAGGGCAAATTCTCAGAGTTTGGGTCCCTCACAGAAAAGCCTAACACCACAACACAGTATCTACAGGGCTAGAACACAGCATGTCATGGTCACCTATCATTAACTATTTTAGAAAGCCAAGCATCATAATCCTTTATAAAAGCCCAGTTCCTTAGTGTCCACCTTGCCAAACATCCAAGGGAGATGGAGAAGGTGGAAAAAGGATGCAGGGAGATGTGGGCACTTGTGAGAAGTGCTGGAAAGAGCATAAAGCTGACAAGAGGAATACAACTGTGGATCAGGAACAACTGTAGGCTGCAAAACAGCACAGCTGCAAAGCATGACACCTACTCTTGGTTTACAGACAGCAGACACTACACAGGGCACCACACGTTTAACATGCTTGGAGAAGAATGCCATGTTTTGGTTAACAGAGCCTACATCTTCAGTGGCTCTAGAGGCCCCACAACAGCACCCACAGAGCACTCCACTGCAGCAAGGAAATATTTACAAGTCCACAGGACTGCTGTGGAAGGCTGACAAGCAACAGTCACAGAGTACTTCCCTGAAATGGAACATGAACAGACACTGCCCAGGCAACAGGGCACATTTTGGTTCACAATAACCTTCCAAACCAAGTCACAACTTTGGGACAGCATAGTAAGCAGTCTCAAAGGAGCCAAAGCTAAGTAAAAGGGTCCAGTACATGTGAGTTCTTGGAGGTAGTCATTGGTATAGCTACCACAAGCAAGAGAAGAGGGGCTCTGAAAGAGGCAAATGGAAGCAGTCTGGAAGAGAGCAGAAAGGAACAACTGTTACTAGTCTAGAAGCAATAATAACTCTAGTCTATCAACTACGATGTCCATCTGGTTCCCATTACAAATATAGAGCATTTCTCTATTTGTTCTGGATTTATCACTACAATATCATCCAGGATCATGCTAGATCATCCTTGCCAGATGCCGGAGGCCCACACAGCTCACACTCTTTAAACAACACTTAGACAATCAGATACCACCAATATCAACACCAGCACACTCGAAATGACTTTATATGACCTGCTTACTGTCACTCCAGTAGTCTACAATGGAGCAGGGATAAAACTCAAGTGTCCTACGTTATCTCCCTAACCAACCTATCATTATACATTTAAATACAAGTTTAAAATAGAGATCTCACTGTTCACCTGCCATCCAAGAACAGCAGGGTTGATCCTGCCTTTCATACATAGCGAAACTATAGAGAAGCCCAAGGCCTTCAAGAGGAATGCTGTGATTTCACAGCTGCTGATTTGGACACATGAAAAGCAGTGAACTTCACCCTGTCTGTCCAGTAAGCTGCTGATCACACACCTGACTCAGCTGAGCTTGTATATCATTTAACTCCTCTAAGATAGTAACTTATTTCAGAGGTTACAGAACTTAAACCATGTCTTGAACTTGACCCTGCACCTGCCTCCCCAGTAGAGATTTATCAGAGCATGGAAGCACAGCAGAGTTACTCATTTGCATTTCATTACCATAGAAACTTACCGCAGTATGCAACTGTTCTGAGACCTGACAACTCTATTTCCAGAGCAGATCAGTAGGAAACTTGTGCACCACAAACCTTTGCATTAAGTAGCTTGGACAAACATGAAGAGCACAGGGCAAGGGAGCACCAAGATGCAGTATCAGGAGAATATAGACACAGGCCACGAGTTTGCATGGCTGCAGCATGCAGGACAAATGTCAAAGTGGCATCTAGCTCTGCCACACAGAAGAGCAATGCATGCAGAAGCATTTGTCAAGCATGATGCACTACAAGGATATGCTAACCATGAGCATGCCAGAAAAACAGATGGTCAAAGATATGGTGTTAGTCCATTTTATTTTTTGGATCAAAAACCAAAACATGCCATGAAAGCTCTTGAAAATTATTGTATTCCTTAGGTCAGGTAAAACTATGCTTTGTCCCTCCTCCTCCTACAGTGCCTTTTACTATTGCTGTTTCACATTTACTGGTCATCACAAACCCATTTAAGATTCCTCCTTAACTAAGAGCCCAAACTCCAGCACCTCATCCTTTACAGTACATGTCAAACTTGGTTCGAGGTTAAAGCTTAGCTTTAGAAGTCTCCCAATGGAGTGGGAAGAGTGATAACTATGTTAAATAAGACCTAAGTCAGTCATGGAATTGAAGAGCAACAGATGCTTTAGAAATGGTAAATAGTTCTGTGAGAAATGAACAAGTTCCAAAACCCACTGCTTCAATTCACCTCTGATACAGGCACATGACAGTCTAGCTACAAGCACAGTACTTTCCAGGACAACAGTCAACTGTAAATTCATTGTCTTTTATAAACGGAACCTTCATAGAAGGTTCAGACAAATATACAATAGAATTATTTCCTGTCAAGTGTTGCATTTTACTTGCTCCATTGCCTTCCTGTGGATGACAGTCTCCTCCAAGATTCAGAGTTTTTTCAAGATGCAAGGTACTCAGAATCATGGGTTTTCTGCCCTTTAGCAGCATGCACTACCTTTCCATAAATATCTCTTCACTCCAGTAATCACTTCAGTTATACGTGGTACATATTCCAGCTTGCACTGATCCAGGTCAAAATACACTCCTGCTTCTCAGCTGATTAAGCAGAATCCTTTCTCCTTTGTGAAATCTCAGTGAAAAGACACTTTTAGCCAACAGTCAGGCATAGAGCTTGGAGAGGTGTGTGACTTCAAGCCCATACATTCCCAAGAAGTTTAACATTTTCCACTTCAAGGTCCTTCTCCCCACCACTGGCACATGCCCATGGGTTAATGCCATTGCCTCGTAGCCCCACGACTGGCACCACTCTCTCTCCCAGGACTTCACTAGCACTCAGTTTCAGAGCTGGGACACAGACTAGGTCCACGTACAAGTGCCACTGACTGTTGTTCCCCCAGGGAAACTGCTCATGGCTAACAAGGGGATTCTCCCCTTCCTATAGCAAGGGCTACCTAAAGAAGAGAGATCCATCAGACATATCTTCAGCCTGCATGGATTATTCAGGGGTGGCCAGAGCATGTTAACCACAGCAGTATATTGTACTGCAGCAGTTCTTAGCTGCTGGTCAGTAAATGAAAGCCAGAAACTCCTGTTCTAACAGACACCCCAGCTGCACAGCACTGCCTGAGGTGTTAGGTATTTGCACACATCCTCTGAGGAACCTCAGCAGCATGCCTCCTTGGTGCACACACAGCCCTCCAGAGCATCAATAATTGGTGCTTGAACTGTGCTCCCTCTTAACATTCTTTTGTGTCCAAGTCCTTGATCTGACTTCTCAGCCAGGAACTGATACATTACCAGATGAATTTTCATGACCAACATCTATATTCACCAAAGAAAACTGATGCCGTAAGGTGTTAAGAGATGATGTTCTTTCCAGGATAGATCAAAGATTGAAATATTCAGTTCCTGGCTTCTGTGTTTAGGGGGGAAAAAAAGCAACAGGAACTACAGGCCTTAAACTTTTCGTTTTCCAAGACCTGAGCTCCAGTATTCATTAATATTCACTGAATACAGTTGCAAAAGGAAAGAAACAAGAACCCCTCAGACATCATCTAATCCAGATAAACTAAGATCCAGATCTGGTAATTCTGTAACAGATGAAAATGAATGTAATTCTGTAACAAATCTCTTAAAATTCATCCTGTTGCTTCAGGCTTCTTACACTGGAAAGGTCCAAAGCAGACAATGGCAACAGCACCTAAGCTCTCCATAATGACCTTAAATTTCTCTTCATTTACTTCAGCACATTTTAATTAAATATATTTGCAGGCACAACAGATTATATATTACATGATACAGTATTTTGTTTTTTAATAAAAAAAAGAGCAGATTTAAAAGATTTAAAAATAAAAGGCAAGCAGATCAGCTTTGGTCACAAATGATTGTATTCTTTCATTCCAGTTCACATGCTTGCAATTGCTGTAAGCAACAGGACACTAAGCAGCTGTGGAAAAGACTAAACAAAAAACAGAGGGAATGCTTGCTGTACCTTAAGTCAAGCTTTCACCTGTTCTTTTCTCTCACAGTCTGACGTTTCTATCAGAATTCCAGTGCCTTAGGAAGTTTGCAATTTCTGCATTCACTCTATTCATGTAAACATATGGGGCTAACATTTTCTAAGGGTTCTTTGTCAGACAAACACAGCCAGCTGACAATCAAGATGAACAGTGTTTTCTTTTATTTAAGGCCTAATAGCTACTTCTGAGAAGGATCACTATCAATCACACCAGGTGCATCCACCTTTTATGAGGTGAGTGTATTCACAGAATCATCTATGGGTGGTAAAAACCCTCGTCTAGCTCAGCCCACACCCCAGCCAAGACTTCTGGCAACTCTGTTCACTGACTGTGCTAAGTAGTGCCTCCTGCAAGATATACATGTGTATATGGATTATCTAAGAGGTTCAGGAGACTTGTTTAAGTTTGTCCTGAAAGCACAGACTACTAGCTACACAAGTGGGGTTTGGCTGATACTGCTTTGTTGCAATAGCTTGTCTGACAACTCAAATGAGCAGGCTAGGCTAACCTGCTGTGTTCAGTAGCCTGTTAACTCACATTTAGGATTCTGTTTTCAAAGCAATCACTTTAAATGTGCAAGCCAGCAATACACGTTGACAGAGCTAAAAGCTTTTTTAAAAAAAAAAAAAAAAAATTAGAGGAAAAAAACAATTAAGAGCTATCAGAACAAAGCAAAGAAGCTTGCTTTTAAAATTGAAGCAATACCTGCACAAGTGTTTTGCAATATCTAGAAGGTCCACAAATTTTTATGCTATTAAATATTCAGGTATTTGAATATACCATCCTTCCTATGTGAAAACACATACCCTCTATTCTTACACGTTGTGTAGGATTTTAGTACTGTGACTCTCAAAGATGTGTCTCAAAGCCACGTAAATCTTGTGAAACAATTGAAAAGTAGCAAATTTTCTCATCCCTCCAAAGATAAAACCAATCTCTCCCATCACAGCCTTTTCAGCAGTCCATGTTAATAGCTTTACTATTGACTTGCAGTAACTTCAGTGCTTCAGCTAGGGAAGGTAGCTGATGAGACAATGCAAGTCCCCTCAGACAGCCCCAGAGGGGAGAGCACGACTGTGTCCCCAGCGCCTGGACTGGTTATTCCATGCTGAGCCTAGCACCACCCTGCACCCCTCTGGCTGCCCCAGCCCATCCAGTGCCAGCGACTGGCACTGCCACCGGCTCCCGGGGGGAGAGCAAGGCTGGCTTACCTGGCTCTGCTCGGAGGGGCACTCACTCTCCAGGCAGCACCTCCCAGGAGCACGCCACCGTGCACAGAGGAGAAGATGCCATTCCGGAGGGCTGGGGAGGCGGGGAGGCAGCCGGCGCTGAGCAGAGCTGCTCCAGGGCTCTCAGCACATCCCTGCCAAGTGCACACGCTGCCTGCACGGGAGCTCTGCGCTTTGTTAACCCTCTTCTGGCTGCCAGAGACCAGCTCCCTCTTCTCAAGGCATCTTCCCTCCCCTGGGCTTTCCAATCCAGCCGGAGCCACTCCTGGAGAAGCCCCTCGTCCATAGTAGGGGGATTTTGCTATGTAATCTGAAAGAAAGATTGCAAGGCATGACAAGATGCTGCCAAACCAACTAAAAGCCCCCAAAATAACTGCAGATGTGGAAGGTACAAAATCAGTCATTAGCAGAATAAGGGTCTGCTATGGAAAAGGGGTGTCTGGACTAACTGAATCCCACATTGTTGCCTAATACGAGACTGTGGGCAGAAAGAGAAGCTCGAGTCCTACAGCAGAGTGCTCTGAAAATTATTTCTTCCTCCATTTACAGACATTTAGAGACAGTCAGAGGTTTTGTGCATCTGTTCCCACCACCTGCAGCAAGAACACAGTTCTTTGGGAGTTCATGCATTTATTTGTTCCCAGAATCAGCAAGGTTAGGGCACTAGGATTATATACACCTGACAAAAAGGTACAGCAGACAGAGATGCAGAGCTAGAGCAAGTTAATGGATAATCAGGTTTGTTCTAGTATTAAACTAGTTTGAGTAGAGCATACCACTCCTCTCTGCCAAAACAAGCTCACAGCTTTGATGTGATTCTCTTCTTCTGATCATTGTTTTGCTTTTGCACCTTATCTTAATTCAGTGACCACAGATCAAATTTTCCTTCCTTAAAAATATGCCCTAGGGATTTGGACACCACGTTGTCATCAGCTGTTAACAAAGTCCATTGTGTGCTCTGAGACTCTAGGAGCTGCAGTTCTGACACAAGCACTAGACCCATCCTGTGGCTGACAAGTCTCGGACTCGATGGATGTCAGAGAAAGCTGGTGGATTATTTTTAGTAGGTTGACATGCACACTCTAATAAAAAAGAAAAACTCAAGTGAAAACCCCATATTCCCTCTCAAAGACCTTTACTGAGAGCTAAACAAATATCACAAATGGACCACTGGCAGAGAAACAAGGCACAGCCTTGAGCACATGGTATAGACAGATTACCAAAACACCTCTACAAAAAGAACTGACCTCCAATGCCCTTCCTCTCCCCCTCCAAGACAGTAATTCAGGGCTGCTTCCATCCTGTTTGTTCTCAAAGCAAACCTCAACCTTCCCATCATAGCTTTAAGTCAGACAAGAGCAAACTCCAGTGTTTGTTCTTTAGTGCACATGAGGCTGTGGGACCAGGTGCAATCAGGTTTTGTAGGGATGTGAACAGACTGTAGCCAAAGAGCAAACAAGCTCCTAGAGAGCAACCTTAGCTAGTATAAAGGAGTGTTGCCACAGCCAGAGGAGACTGCAGTCAGAGCCCAAAGGTTTGTGTAGACCCCAGCAGATACCCAAGTTATCTTGGATAGCAGATGCAGCCCAGCAGAGAAGAGCAGCAGGGGGGATTAGCCTACTCAGCTAATGGTTCATGTACACAGCAGCAAGTATCAAGCAAGTAGAAGGAAAAAATGACATCTCCCAATTCTTTGAAGTGGAAAAGAGTCTCTCACTAGGTCCCAGTATCAAAGTCCCCCTTCCAAGGGCACTGGTTACAGTGTCCTGATCTAACACAGACCAGCAGCCTTACAGCTGCTAAGAGGCACGGCTGCTCTGAGCACCACTGGGCTCGAGCAACACTTATGTACAAGGTCATTTACCAAGCAATGCAGCCACCTCCCAACAACTTCAGTTAACTGCTGTTCTCCAAATATTAAGCAAGAACTTTTGCTAAAATAACTTTTTCCTGTGGATTTGCCTTCCCTTGGGAGTCCAGCCAGCATTCAAGCCCATCACAGCACCGAGTGAAGCACTAGTCACTGTTCTGCAGGCTGACAGCACTAGCAAAATGAGCACAGGTCTGTCTGCAAGAGGCAATCCAGACACACTGCAAATCTCACTGTAGTCAGTGTCTTGCACTAGCCTACACAGACTCCAGGAAAAAATTCTGTGCTCAGAAGGCGAAATTCGTCAGTGATACAGCTATTATTCCAACACAGCACTTATTCAAACAAGTTTGTCATGTTGAAGCTATCTTCATCTCTCTTGCTTTGAGTGCTCAGCTATATAAAGCAAAGCTGACCCTTCCCTTTCCTACTCCTTCATGCATCACCTGATGGCTCAGAAAAGCATCCTTGAAGACAGAGCTGTCAATGCACGGCTTAAAATATTCTTTAAATGACACTTACATGGGGACTTCCATAGGAGCTGAGATAACGACTTTTAAAGGTCAAAACTGCAGTAACAGTACCAAAAAACATCCTTCCTGTGCCTCAGGTAGTTATGCAATTGGACATCAGGTTTCCACCTGCTTGGTTTCAGATTAAATCCTTTCCCTTGGGAAAAGCAAATCTGTGTCCCTCCAGCCAGCTCTACCACCTTGCCTCCCAGGGGCTCTGATCTGCCTCCTGCCAGCAGGGAGTCAGCACAAAGCCAGCCCAGTGCTGCTGGGAATGGAATCTGACCTCAAAGGCTTCTGTGGATATTGATAAGGTGCAAAGACAAGCAGTTTTACAAGCAAGAAATAAAACTGTTAAAACAGCCCACCTAGACATTGGATTAAGTCTGACTGCACAACAGATTCCTATTTATTCCCCCAAATACAAAGTTTTCTGCTAATAACTGACTCTCAGATAAACCCAGCATTTAATTTTGCCAAACATTCCATGTGCCACATAAACAACCAAGCCAAATGTTGCTTTATTACTACACAATTAGAGTATTTTTTTCTGAGCAGGCACAAACAGGACCTCTGTCCTAGAAAAATGAGCCCCAGATCAAATTTAGTACTTAAATATTCATCCCTGCTTTCAAAATGCCACGGTAGTATCCCCTCAGGGCAGAAGGACACTGTCTCAATAAAGAGAAAGAAAAGAGAGAGATTGGCAAAGACGGGATTAGAATTTAAGACCAAACCCCTATTCTATCCACACGAGAGAAATCTAACAGTTATTTTATTGCTTTGCTTTTGGCAGACATCATTAGTACAGGACCACATGTTCATTTCTGTCCTGAACCAAGTGGAGAAAGCAGCTGGAAGCTCAGCACTGCAAGCACAACCCCTAAATCATCCACAACTCCAATCAGCTCTATCCAGCTAGGAACTGCTGGAACTTCTACTTTTTCAGCTGCCAATTAGAAAGAAAAGCCAAAAAGGACCTCATTTTTCATATGCAAGTCCTTAGGGGAGACCTGAAGCAAAGTGAAATTTGGCCCCTCCATTCCAACAGGAAATAGAGCAGTGGAATTTATCCTCTCTCCCACTACCTATAAATCAGAATGCAAACCAGTTACCAGTGAGCTGGAGCAGGGGGGAAGGAAAGCAGGATAAAGACAGGAAACACAAGAAGAAACAGAGCAGCTTCTGGTGCTGCAAAAGGCAGCTGGAACATGGGATCCCAGGGACTTCATGTGATTTAAGAGGTCACCACACAGCTATTCAGTCCCCTGGAGCAACCCACAGGATTGTTCCCCACTGGATATTGACAGAGTGTGTAATCCAGTGTTTGGGGGAGCCTGAAGTGCTGGGGTTAACCCCCCTGCCCTGAATGATGGTTGGCATATGGATGATGTCCACAACCAGGCAAGAAAGACCCTCCTGATTGGTTTTCACCAGAGTCTGGCCAGCCTTGGGTAGGAACTGGTTAGGATCACCCCACCAGGTGCCCCCACCTTCCACATGAACTTGGAGGCAGGGCAAGAAGCCACCTCTGTAAGAGCTGACTCTGCGTGCAGAGGAGCTGGGTGACCTGCCCACACAGTGCATGTGCTCTGTAGGGTTCTGGTTATGGAAAGGGCTCCCTGACTCTTCATCTGAAGTGGAGTTTCCAGGATGGCAGAACAAGAGCATGAATTTCCATCTGGGAAACTACTACATAATTGGACTCATTGGCTGATTCCATCTCCCACAGCACGGTTCCTTGGCCAGCTCGCTCCCTTCTTCACATCCTTGGCAGTGGGTGCATTGACTTGTTCCTCCCTCCAGCTCTCTGGCACTTGGGATCTCTGGTGTACCATGTGGTAGCAGAGGGAGGACTTGAGTTCTGGTCTGCCCACTAGTGACAGCATCATTTTCTGTCAGGCAAGCAGTCAGCAGAAGAGAGTCCAATGTGAAATAACTAAAAAAGGAATTCACCTTCTCCCTTGGAAAACAACAGTGCACTTGGATACCTCTGAGAACATGTTTCAGCAAAAAGCTTACTGTTTGCCAGGCCATATTGTGTAAATATAAACTATTCCAACACCCTTACTAGAAAAGAGATTGGTCAGCTGCTCACAGGGTGGGATTTACCCATTGCCAGCTTGTCAGTACTATAGAAACATGAAAGGAGTTCCTTCAGGAAGTGGATGCTTTGCCTGAGATGCAGTGCTTCTATTGAAGCAGAGAGTCCTAGGCTTTGACCCCATTTCCCTCTGTGTTTTTATTTACCATATAACCAAATCCAGTTTCTAGTAATGGCATTGAGTAATTCAGCACAAAAAAAACCCACAGAAACTAAAGTGCATGTCAACCTTATTTTTCAGAGAATTTGAAAAGGCAAATGTTAAATTACTCTGAGCCATTTCCATGAAGAATTCTTGGTCCACATGCCACTCACACCAAAAGACCCAGACATTCCCCAAGTTGAGGTCAGGCCAGATTTGAAAACTACTTGCCACAGCTCTATCTTTTCTCCAGTGGAATACTCTTGGTAGAAATACTCAACAGTAGGTGCTGAATTTCTTCAGTGGACAACTGTATCCTGCTCTTAAGTTTTATTCAGACTACTCTCTTAACATCACAGAAAAGCACAGATGAATGATTTCATGCTAAAAAGGTATAGTTTCAAAAGTATCCAGGCAGCCTAACAGCAGGGGTGGACACAACAGACCTGACAGCAAATAAAGTGATAGCTTTGAGCTGCCTTTTCTCAGGAAATAAACCTATTATTGAAGTCTTGCATGCTGTAAAATGACTCTGGTGTGTATTTGGTGGACTTCTAGAAGAGTTACTCAGTGAAACTCTTCAAGTATCAGTTCCTGTTGCAATCCTTAACACTTTAGTAAGGAGAAGAAATGAAGATATTAAGACAACAAAGTCCCTGACAGGCTGTCTGATATGGTCCTTTTGGACATTATTAGATGGCTCACTTACCCACTTTCAGCCTGTGATGCCATTTGTGAACAGTGATAGATCTGAAATTGCATTTTAAAGCTCCATTTAGATGTTGATTACATAGATTTAGGTATGCCCAGGAGTTGTCTCAGCTCACTGAGTTCTCAAACCAAACACCTTTCATCAAGATGCCTCTGAAAAGTTTTTTTTTCTAGTTACATTTACACTGTTAAGTGAATTGATGTATTACCTGATGTACATGCTTGAGAAACCTTTGCTGTCTCTTCCATTTTCTGAGATACTAGGATATGCTGGACTTGAAGATGAAACACACTGTGTAACACAGCCATAGCCTTGCAACACCTACAGCAATAAAGAGACCAGCCACTAATACATCCCAGGGAAAAAAAGCCCTGTCTCCAGGAGGGTAATCTATCTGGGGCTACCCCAGAAGATCACAAAAGCCTGTCCTTTAACAATACCACTTCCAAACATATCTTGAGATTTTTGCAGGTTTAGAACTTCAATTCCAGCCTTGTGACTTAAAATTTTTCTTCTTGTAGAAAGGAAAATCTGTACCAAGTTCTGCACAAATAAAAGCAACTTATGCAAGCTCTGATATAAACTTGGTACTCAAACTTGGAGGAAATATTTTTTCCTCTCACAGAAGCCCCTTGTGCACAAATACCAGCTGCCAGCCTTAGCTCCTGTGCCCTCTTGGGCTAGAATCCAAGTTATTTGCCAGACAAACAGCCACAGTTTGTGACTTGGCTTTTCAAGGCCAGAAGCAAGGCAGAGAAGAGAGTCCTGACATCTTCACCATACTCCTTTCCCCTCCCAAAGTGGCCATTGCCATTGAGGCCAAGACAAGCATAAAGCAGAGAGATTACATTGGAGACAGATAGGCAGCAGCAAACAAATGCTAGAGATAAAAGTTCTGGTGGAAAAATGTGTCCTCAAGGCTTCTTTCAAGGACAGGGTGTTTAATAATAAATAAAAGATTAATGCAGTTCTCAACCACCAGGGCAGGCCCTCAAGGAATAAGATGGGGCTTGAGCCTGGTTTATTAAACTCATTTAGCATATCCCCAATGTTTGCTCCATACCAAAAACACTCCATGCAGTTGGGCTGTCAAAATTTAGCTCTTCTATTTCCCCTTCGTTCTAGCATCTCCACACACAAAATATCCATCAATATCTTTCAAGCAGCAAAGAGAACAACAAAGCATGTGGAAAATCACCAGTATATCAAGGGTACC